>NC_025693.1:7654173-7704377 GCF_000633955.1 Camelina sativa
CAGCCTCATTGTACTCTTCGCGTATTTCTCTCGAGATGCTGATAAGGGCTCGTCCGCACACCAGTCCAGGGATCAAGAGGACGATAAAGAACGGGAAAGCCTACGATTGCGAGTCTCCATAACATGATGAATCCCACGATATAGCTTGCGATAAACGCTGATGCATTCATCAAAAAGTTTGGTAACTGTTCGAAATAAATAAACAAATTTCACCTGTGAGACATTTTCACCAAAAGACGAAACAACAATTATTATATAGACATTTTCATTAGGTTGTCTGGCTTTGTGGTTTGACACAAGATAAAACATTTTCACATTTGTAGGATGAATTAGCTGTTTACATTTTTAAACCAAACGTTGTTCCTGATGTAAAAAAGTTTTTTTCCGAATAAATTTTACATATTATTCAAAAAAAAAAAAAGGTTACATTTTCACTAATGACGAGGGTGTCACTTGAGAGTTGAGACACTAGTGATAACATCAGAAGTGCTTGCAACATGAAGATCAAAGTAACCCACATCTTGTCTTAACACTGCTCTTAAGTACCTTTTTCACATTCGTGATGCTTGTCTCTCCCCTGTCCTTGTCCAGCAATATCCTTCTGTTTTGTTTTTGCATTTCCAAAACCATTTGCATATTTATATAAAATTTATTATGTTGAAACACATCAGTTATTTAGTATTTGGTGTTTTAATTAGGCTTATAAAAAGGGAATTATCTAAGAGAAATTCCTCAAAATACCACAATTTTTTAAAAAAATTCCAAACATATTACCCAAATTTTTTTTTCCAAAAATGCCATAAACACAAAACTTAATTTTTCATTGAGTAGAATTTAGGGATTAGGTTTTAATATAAAAATTTTAGTTTAATTTTGTTATATTGTTAAAAAAAATATATTTTAGTAGTATTTTTGAAAATAAAATAAAAGTGATATTTATGTAAAACAAAACTCATTTTAATGGTATTTATGATAATTGTCCATTATCTAAAGACTTACCAACGAAACATATCACCAAAGATGCACAAGCCACATAAAGCAGAGCTACAACGTTCTGTTAATAACCCAAAGGAAGATACATTAGTACTCTTTTTATATATATAATTACATTAGTAGTTTACTACTCATTTCTTACGATAAGGTTGAGCAGCAAACAGTTTCCTTATCCCTTGATACTTGGAAATTTGCCTTGTAGGGATTCTCAACCGTGTATATATATTCTAGAAGTAGGCCACGAGCCAATTTGAGCACTCTAGAATATTGATACAGTTGTAAACTTCGAAGCCACAAAAATAAGGCTTAGAAGGTGTGTTCCCAGTTCTCTGTGACGTTAATCAGGGAGGTGATTAAGTGCACAGAGAATTGTCTTTCTTTCTCTTAGATCTACACTGGTGAGAGTTTAGATAGAAAAGAGAGAGGGTGCGTTTTATTCTCTTAAATCTACACAGGTGTGTGTTTAGATAGAAAAGAGAGAGGCTTAGATTCATTCTTAGTCGGGATCAATCCTATTGGATAGAATAGGTTGAGTAAGGGCCGAGACAAAATTATATCATTGTAAGAGATAAATTTTGTTAATAAGATTAAATAGAAAAGCGTTGAACTTGGCGTTTTCCAAGTGTAAATCAATATGTCGTGCTTTTCTATACCTTAACATAGTTATACGTCCTAATATTATATATATATAAAGTTATAAACATTATATACGCCGATCAGCAATGAAGTAAAATGGTTCTGTGCTCATGACTCCTAATATTATACATATATATATATAGTTATAAACACATATCATCGCTCATTCGCTCGTTCTTACTAAGAATTGAGACCAAGGTCCAAACACATAGAACAGGGAGTAAAGAAGTTAGAAAAGACCTTCATGATGGAATGCATGAAGGTTTCATCACCGACTGAGGAACCACCGATGTTGATGTTGTTCAGCAGCAAGCCGGTGATGAAAAATGTTATAGGAGTGATGAAGCCATCAGCGCCCGATGGCTCCAAGTAAACCTAATCCCATCAGCACTAAATCCACACTGTCGGCATGCATGAATATCGATCTTATGCTCCGAAAACTCTTCATCTTCTTCCTCTCCTTTGTTTTTTTTTTTTTTTCTGTGTCTGGGAAGAAAGGCTAAAACAACACATTGACCTTAAGGAAACGAGAGCTACCGCCAATAAAGTCTTCTTTTCTTTATTTAAGAGCAAGTGGTACTTACTGCTTACGTATTAATTAGAAGACCGTTGGCCTTTAAATACTACTAATTTTGTTTTTTGGTAGTGTTTAAATATTACTACTAGTGGAAAAAATAAGAGTTACGTGGTTTTTTTGTTAGTGGCCGTTGATATGTCTTCATTTGTGTACCCAAAAAAAAAAAAGATAAGTCTTTATTTCAGGTCAATGAACACAACGGTTTATATCATATTCGTCACTGCAGTTAAATGGAATTGATTATCTCCGAAGCGTTAGAATTACAGTAGATGTTTTTATATTAAATGGAACTAAACAATTTAAGGAAAAGTTAGGCAAGGAAAAAAATATATAAACAACTGTTAACTAAATATTAGTACAAATAAAAAATAGATAAACAACTGTTAACAATGCTTGCACGAGTGTTTAAAGGATGTTACTATCGGTATTCTGATCATTTGGATCCAATTAAATTTTACTCATTATTTTATGGGTGGCGGAGTATAGTGTCTGCTTGCTCTCTAGTTAACAAATAACTTATTAAAAGGGTAGGATCTGGTGTTTCCATTTCGGTATGGACTGACTCATGGATCCCTGCCCAATCCCCAAGACCAGCATTGAGCACATGATCTGATCCTCTGCTTCGCGTTACAAATTTTATTGACACAAGCACTAATTCCTGGGATATGGCTTAGCTTACGGCTACGTTTGTACCGGAAGATGTTGCTATAATTTCTGACTTACCGCTGTGACAACCGGATAAACTGGATTTGTTGGGGTGGTATTTTACCAAGTCTGGTAAATATTAGGTAAAATCAGGGTACCATACACTTCGTTCAAATACGCCGGCTTCTGCTGAGGCGAGAGTCTTTGGGCCGGACTTTGTACCTTTACACGCGTTTGTATGGAAAACTCGGTGTCCACCGAAACTTCGTCACTTTATGTGGCAAGTGCTTTTTGGTTGTGTGGCGGTAACAGCTAACCTACGGAAACGTGGTATGAGTTGTGATGCCACGTGTGGCCTCTGTGGTTTTCAAGAGGAGACTGATATGTCTATATTTTGCACTTGTGCCTCAATATCAAAAGTTTTTAACTGATTTGGTAACATAAAGGACCACAGAGAAGGAGGAGATAGCTAAAAGAGCTCAAGCTAAGGCTCTGGAAGATGAGAGGGCAGTGCATGACATAGGTGGGGTTATTCATGAATGCAAGGTTGTTATTCAGAAGATGATTATCCCAAAGAAGCTAGAGGACCCTGGTTCTTTCACCTTGCCTTGTTCTCTAGGTCCATTGACCTTCAAAAAGTGCCTATGTGACCTTGGTGCTTCAGTAAGCCTCATGCCACTTTCTGTAGCTCAGAGGCTAGGATTCAACGAATACAAGTCATGCATCCCCCGCTTAATATTGGCTGATAGGACTAATAGATTGCCTCATGGTCTATTAGAGAACCTGCCCATCAAAATTGGACAAGCTGAGATTCCTACTGACTTTGTGGTGCTGGGAATGGATGAAGAGCCTAAAGATCCACTAATCCTGGGAAGACCTTTCTTAGGTACAGCTGGAGCAGTCATTGATGTCAAGAAGGGGATGATTGATCTCAGTCTGGGTAAAAACTTCAAGATGAAGTTTGATATCAAGGATTCTAAGAAGAAACCAACTATTGATGGATAGACCTTCGTGATTGAAGAGAAAGATCAGAAATCTGAGTTTGACATCTTTGATGGTGTGAATGAGGCAGAAACAGAGGTTTTGGTAACCAAAGAGAAAACTCAAAGTGTCCCTTGACCATTCTCCAACTCGATTGCAATCGTTACCCTCCCTAAGCGTCGAGACCTGCTTCCTGATCACCAACCTCAAGAGACAAGTCCTCCCGCGCTTGACAGTTTGTCTGAACCCCAAACAACCAAGATTTTAAGGGATACAGTGACGGAGTTAACAGCCATGTTGGAGGAGATGAGAGGGCAAATCATGCAGCTCCAGGATAAAGTTAAAATTTCTTCTCCAAGAAAAGCAAGACAGAGGTTGAGGATAATGAAGAAGAGAAGATCTTTTCTTATTGAACCTAGGCAGGATGTTAAAGAGTACCTGGCTAGACCAAACATTCTAGAGGGGTCTCCAAAGCCTCTCTATGACCCTCCCAAAGCATAAGGAGTATGCAAAGTCAAGCTCAGTGACTTTAAACAAGCTCATTTGGGAGGAAGTCCCAAAGATATCATTGTAAATATATTTTTTTAGGATCCTTGTGTTTTTAATTTTTGTATTTAGTTTTCTTGTGTTTAGGAGTCTTCAGAAGGGAGTATGGGCAACAGAGATAGGGGATACAAAGAAAAGAAAGTTTCGTCCACTCTCATCGCACACTCGAGCCGAAATCCTCTTACTCGTTCCTCACCGCGTCTTTCGAGCCACGGTCCAACTGCCTCAATCGAGCCACGGTCCAACTGCCTCAATCGAGCCACGGTCCAACTGCCACAATCGAGCCACGTACCGACTACCTCTCTTGCACCACTCACGACACCCGCTCGAGCCAACATCAGAGCATGCACGAAGTTGAGCAGTAGATCGAACATCAAGGGGATTCTCAGCCCACAGAGGTGGTTGTGCTAGTATCGGATCATGGCGAGTCCAGAGTCAGACGACATGCAGTGCGACGAGCAACCAAACGTGTACACGCAAGCGGTTGAGCAGCAGGTCGACCAAACCACTGAGATCACTCCCTCGGATCCCAAAGAAGGTGAAGGACAGAGTCAGTATCACGCACCAACTCCTTAGGCGAGCTCCGACTTCTTCTTCTACTACTAAGGTACTTCCACCTTTCCTTTGTATATACCATTTCATTCATGCATTGGTTTTGTTGTGATTCTCAAATCATTCTGCAAACTTTTCTTACACAGGAGACTGTGTAATTTAAGTTTGGGGGAGGGTTTGAGATGATGTATCTGATGTTGTGTTTTGTGATTCTTATTTCAAATTTTTGCATCATATCATGTTTGGGTCTGCATCCATCTATTTGCATAGAAAAACCATAAAAATTTGAAAAATTTTCGAAAATTTCCACAAAAATAGAGTGTTCATGTAGTTTGCACTTGTATATTAGGATTGAGTCTAGTGTTATTCATATAAGGTTGATGCATTTTGCATAGGGGTTGATGATGATTGTAACCTTGTTAGCATGTTGAATTCAATAGAATAGGATCAAGACCCTTGTTATTAGTTCTTTGATGCATGTTGATTGAACCTGAAAATGTAAGATTGAAGCATGTTTTGAATTGACATCGTTCCCTATCTACCTGAACCTAATCCTGACTTGCAATTATCCTGTTATGCATTGAAGTTGAACTCATGGATACCATATACATACTTGGATTATCTTTCTCCTTTTTACCACCCTTGTTAATCCAAGTAGCTGATTCCCATCTTTGGAACAGTTCCCCGCACCCTTAACCAACCCTTCTTTCAAGTCAATTGTATTCTTGAGTGTCAGGCCTTTTCCGAGTTGAGTTTGTTAGAAAGTGTTAGTATCTAACTGACAAGAGTAGTATCCTGTGTAGTTCTAGTTTGCGTTATCCGGACTAGTAGGACTATGTGAGAACTCGATTTTGGGTATTGGGTATGGATTTGTGCAGAAAATCAAAAGGTAGAAAGTCTTAAGGAGGGGAATGTGTTTTCAAGGTATACAAGTCTAGTTAAGGATTTGGGTTGAGCAATGTAAAAAGAGTTATTGGTTCTGGGCATAAAATAAAATTAGACAAAGAAAAGAAAGTAAAAATGCTTAAGATGTCTAGAATCTTTGGAAGAAAATAAAAGGAACCATAGTGATAATAAAGATTTTCCAATCCGCTAGAATGAAAAGAAGTGAACTTCTCCTAAGACTAAGTTAAAGAGTTTGAGATGATGTTTCTGACGAAGGGTAGAGATAGGACCAACTTCTGGGTTAGAATATGAGTTTCCTTGGGGACCTTTGGGTAGACAAGGCACTGCTCTTGTATGTGTCAATTGGTTTCAACCTTTAGCCTTCTTTTAAGCTCAACTCCTTTTCGTGAGAGAACCTTATTCTGTATTGATAAAACCACTTGAGAAGGAGACCATCTTCGTCTTCGACCTTTCACCCTAGCCAAATGAGTTCAATAACATTGCTTAGCTTGATTCACGGTTCTCTGTTAATAAATGTTAAAGGAAATGATTGATAGGATTGCATGTGTAGATTAAAGATCAGAATCGTTTCAACAAAGTTTTTAAATAAAGTCCCTTCACCATGCATCATAGAACTAAGAACAAGGGCCTTTATTCTAACTACTCTATTCAGCATGTTTTAGGTTCTGAGACCCCATCTTTCACACCTCTCTTCCATAGTTTGTTCTTGATCGTTTGCTTGAGGGCAAGCAAAGACTAAGTTTGGGGGAGTTGATATGTCTATATTTTGTCTCTCCTTAGCATATATTTATCATGCATTTAGTTAGGATGACTCATTATTTTGCATCATTTTCTAGTCTTTTCTATACACTTTACATGTCTAGGTAGTTCTTGCATTATCCTCGCATACATTGTGCATTTCGGAGTATTTCAGGTATCTAGGAGACGTCGGAAACGCATCACTCGACCCGCCGTTCGAGCCACTCTTCAACCCGCCGTTCGAGCCACTCTTCAACCCACCGTTCGAGCCACTCTTCAAGTCACCTTCGAGCCACCCGTTCGAGCCAATCATCATGCGACCACTCCACCCCGTTCGAGCCATTCCACTCAAGTGGGATTTAGGTTTCGACGTCTTCATCAAAGTTGTAGGGAATTGAGTCATCTTTCCAACACCGTATTTCAAGCCAATCGGAGGTGTGGTTCAAGAGTTATCATCGTTTTAGTGGATGCGTATACACCCAACTCGAGCCAAAACTACTCTGGATCGAGCCAACACCACTCTGGTTTGAGCCAACACCCCTCCATTCCACCCAGTCGACCTCGCTCGAGCCAGCCTCACCACGCATCACTTGAACTCACTCGAGCCATCTGGATCGAGCCACTGGACGCACACCAACTCATTCACACGTGTCAGGAAGACGTTCCGTCTTACACGCTTCAGGAGATTTCCGAACCGACGCTCTATGTTGTCGTTTTAAGTTTTAGGGATTTACATGTTTTTACTATAAATACATTTTGTTAAGTCTTGATTGAGACATCTTATCTCTCGTATTGTTCTATTCCATAAGGTTTTACCTAGCCACCAAATATGTTCTCAGACTTTGTAATCCGACATCTTGGAGTTTATTGAGTATTTGCATTTGATTTCTTTTACAAATTGTTCATCTCATTTTTATCTATCTTACAATGCTTGATTCAATGTTTTCTGAGTTTGTATCATTGATGATGATTTTCGCATCTGAGTAGTGTTAGAGTTCTTGGGGATGGGATAGATTAGGTGGAGGATCTTAGGATGTAGGGTGTTTAAACTTTGATTCTTATGATTCCCTTCTGGACTAGAGTTAGAAATACTAGTTTCTCTCTGATCAATTGGAACTAAGTCTTAGACATTTCCACACCCAAAAGGTGTTCGATGAAATGTCTGACCAACTATTGCCAGAGACTTACGTTCCTAGCCTAAGAGATTAGTTGTCTAGGATGTTTGTTGACGTGAATGAACTTGTTTTTCATGCCATGCTTGATCATGTTTCTCTAGCGAGAGCTAGGTTTGGAAGTGGTTGAGTTTGAGTAACTTCTGTCAAGAGATTGGATCAGCTAAGAAGTCATGTTCATTGTTTAGGGATGGTTTGCTTGTGGCATGTTAAACACTCTGTAGACTAGGATACTCCACCGACATCAATTACTCCCATCCTTAGGACTTCTATCTTTCTGATTTTTATTACATTCTTGAGACTGTTTCGCTTCTTGCTGTTTGGTTCATGCTTAGACTCGTTTTCGGTTTCACTTATTCTTGTTCGCTTCTTGACATACATTTTCGTTTCTAGTTCTGTGACTCGTTTCCGTTTTGCATTTTGATCATTCTAGGATTGTTAGACAAACACTTTTTTTGAATTGGCTTGACTTGTGATTGCTTGATTGCATCTTGATTGCTAGCAACATCCCATTTGGATTAACACCTTAAGTACTACAATACATAAGGTTAATTGAACCTGCTTGGACATACAAAAATCCTAGTATCAGAGACGATTAATCATACCTTCTTCGAATGTCCGCCATCCAGACAGGTTTGGGCTTTATCGCAGTTCCCGACGGCCCTCGGCGTTTTTCCTTCTGAATCAGTTTTCACAAACATTGATTTTCTTTTTTGGCGGTTTACAGATGTTCGCTCACATGAAATCTTTTCTTAGATTCTGTGGTACATCTGGAAAGCACTTAATGATAAACTTTTTAGTAATCTGGATTCATACCCCCTTGCAATTTTTCGACTAGTGGAGGATGAGGCAAAAGTCTGGGTTATGGCTCAGACAGATGATATGGTACCAGCATCGGATATTCACCTTACGGGTGGACCCCGTGGAAGTGGGGGATTAGGAATTCCTAGGTACATATTGGGTTATCTTTGTTTTGTAGATGGTTCTTGGAAAGCGACAGATCGATATGCTGGTAGAGGATGGTTTTGCACGTCACCTAGGGGGGACGACCCTACTATGGGAGTAGCCAATCTTTGTTGTAGTCTTTCACCTCTTCATGCCGAGATTGAAACCCTTATTTGGGCTATGCGTTGCATGATTGGGATGGATAACCAATATGTCGTCTTTCTCACCGACTGCTCCGACTTGGTGAAAATGGTGTCTTCACCTTTCGAGTGGCCAGCTTTTACAACTTATCTGGAGGACATACAGACGGACAAAGAGGAGTTTGTTTCTTTTTCATTATTCTACGTTCATCGCTCTCAGAATGGTAAAGCAGATAATCTAGCGCGACGTGTTCGCTCAGTTTCGCACCTAGTTACCTTCGTATTGGCTTGTTTGAGCCAATCTTGTACGCTATTGTCAAAAACAAAATTGTTAACAAAATATTAGTCCAACTAGGATATTTTCTTCGAAATTGTAATAAAACAGTAATACAAATTTATGGTTATACTATTTTTAAAATTTAATTTATTTTAGATAATATTTATTTTTTAATATTACAATTGTTTGGTAAATTAAATTGACATAAAGTTTTTTGAGTTTGACATGTATATTATAATGTATGTTATCAAATAACAAATTGAGTGATAGCAGTAAGAAACTAATAGTATGTAGAGTACACACGGCTGTGTAACTGAATTTAGTTTTTTTCTTCAAATTATTATTTGTTTGAGAAGATAGTTACAAGAGTAATCTTATAAAGGAATCGAATGTTCAGTTAAAACCAAAAAATTGTCTGCAACATAGTAACAATAAAATTCAAAAAATAGAAAATTAAGTCGCCACAACTATTGGTTGATTAGTTCATATTATTGTCGGATTATACCCAAACAATCATATGAATTATTTTAGAAGATTATAGTATTTTAATTTATTTGAGGTATATTACAGTTTAAGATTTTTTGTTTAGTTGTTTTTGCATCATTATATTGTGAGAATTTTAAAACTTCTTAATTTATCAATCTGCATAAATTTAAGTTTACCAGTCCGCTAATGTGAAACATTGAACACACATTTTTCATAGGATGAGTAATATATCTTTATAACCGTGAACAATAAAAGAAACTACATATTAATGAATATGAGAATCATAATTTATAATATTAACAAAAATTTAATTATTTAAAAGTTTTTATTAGTTTTTTTGGATAAAAATAAAATTTTATTAGTTTAAGAATTACATTTTGACCTTAATAATAAATTTTAAATGGTCTTTAGATCAATGGCATTTTCTGTAAATACTATTTTTTAAGTGTAGAGTTCTATGTGTATTTCTCCCTTAATAGTGTAGATACTTGTTCATACGATTTGGATTTATAATAATTTAAGTGAGTTTTTTCTTGTTTATGTTATAATTTTAATGTATTTCTCTAAGTTTTGAGATAAAAATTAATCTTAGTTTTTTTATTTATATTTTTAATTACAAAATTTAAAGTTTATGTACTATTACTTATGTACAAACAAGAAAACAAATATTTCGATAAAAACGAATTCGTCATATTTAAAAAAAAAGAATAGTAAACTAATGTTGATTTGATATACCTTAAAATAAATTATAAATTCTAGTAAAATATATTTTCATTCATCTTATAATAAGTAATGAACAATATGAAATAAATTGTAATATCACAATATTTAATATTTCGATGAAA
Source organism: Camelina sativa (assembly GCF_000633955.1). Taxonomy (NCBI): domain Eukaryota; kingdom Viridiplantae; phylum Streptophyta; class Magnoliopsida; order Brassicales; family Brassicaceae; genus Camelina; species Camelina sativa. Next base: position 7,664,613 of record NC_025693.1, read on the forward strand.
TAAAAATACTAAAAAGTTGGGTTTCTGTCATCGATCTCATACAAATGGTGGTCAATTGTCATATATTACTAGTCTCTGTGGATTGGGACCAATATCGAAGTATTTATACACTTAGCATGCTTCACGCAGACACAAACCTCGTTTTCGGTCATTATAATAAGCAAACTAACTTTGATGGCAACAAGCCAACTACGTAATCTTCCTGTCTACATTTAAACAAATCCTATATTTATCGGAAAATTTAAAAGAAGAGTGATGGTTCAAAATTGTAGAAATAAATGAGTCAGTTCCTAGAATATCCATTTTATCGAGATCCCAAACTGGTTTCCGTAATATACATTGGGATTTTAATATATGTATGATAATTGAAATTTCATAAAAATAATAAATGTTCTTCAACAATGAGTTCTCTGGCGACTGACCAATGTGAAATATGTGCCCGTAGGACCTTTTCCCAACAAGGAAGAGTGTGTTCCACATTCGGCAACTTCCCCTTTGTCTAAAACAATTATCATGTCACAGTTTTGAATCGTACTAAGCCTATGTGCAATCACAACGCTCTGATTGGCTGTCCAGAGCGCTCGTAGCTTCATCAAGGAGCAACACAGATGGGTTCTTCAAAACCGCACGAGCGATCGCTATCCTCTGTTTTTGACCGCCAGACAATTGTACTCCTTTATCCCCGCAGTATGTGTCATAACCGCTCGATAGTGATGTAATGAAATCGTGAGCGTTCGCTGCCTTCGCCGCCTCAATAATCTCTGATTCATCAATCTTGTCAGATGCTTCTCCGTACATGATGTTCTCACGGATAGTCCCAGCAAACAACGTCGGCTCTTGGCTAACCAAAGCTATGTGTTGACGAAGTGATCTCAGATGATACGACCTTATATCACGGCCATCGATTTCCACAGTACCCTTTAACGGGTCATAGAACCGCTCGATCAAACTAATTATTGTGGACTTCCCTGACCCACTTGGACCCAAAACCGCTGTGGACTTTTCCTCGTTAATCTCAATAGAGAAGTTCTTGAATATAAACACATCAGGTCGTGTTGGGTACACGAAGTCCACATTAGCAAATCTGATTTGTCCTTTTATGTTTTGTGGGACAAATCCATCCGGGTTCTCCGGATCAATGTTAGTGTAGCGATCTAACACTGCAAACACTGACGCAACCGAATCTGAGCCCTTGGCTAGATCCGTTGTCATGGCTCCAGCGTCCGCAATAACCCGACCAGTACTCACAAAGAGTATAAACAACTCAAAGAATGCTTTTGACTTGATCTCTCCATCAGCAATTAGTCTACCACCGTACCAGTAACCCAAAACTGAAGTACATGTCATGAGGCCTTGAGAAGTTGCTAGCACAATCCCTGCTAACCATGATTGGCGGATGTTTTCTCTCTGTGGGGCTTCTTGAACCTTTTTGAGTAATTTTAGGATCCGTTCTTGTGACGAGAAAGCTGTGATGGTTCTGATGTTGGAGACGGCTTCGGCAGCTAGTTTGCTGCTCTCCTCTTGTGCTTTAATGGCTTTTTTAGATATGCTTTTGAGTACAATGCGTTGAGTGTAGAAACACCCAACAACCACAGGTTGTACCGCAATCATTACAATGGCTAATTTCCAAGCAATGACCAAACCAAGTGTGCAAGCTACGCTCACTGCTGATATAGTTTGTACTAACAATGATACACGTTCACCGACAACAGATCTCACCTGACATAACAAAAAGTTATAAGATACCGAATAACCATTATAAATTAATAAATTAATAGATATATAGATGAATCAATATATTTTCGGTTATAAGATACCGAATAACCATTATTGCAAATGACAAGCAACCTTCATAAATTATAGATATATAGATGAATCAATATATTTTCGGTTTAATTATTTATATATGGATAAATTGATAACTCAATAAATAATGACTTACTAATTAATTTATCGAGGTTTTACTGTATTTGGTAAAATAAAAAAACAAAATAAAAAAGTTGTCTCGCAGAGTTTAAATTAGTAAGACAGAAGACATACCACTTTTGCGTCTGTTGCTAGTCTAGAGCAAATTGCACCACTTGAGTTCTCGTCTTCATCAAACCAGCTTACTTCAAAGGTCAATAGCTTGGAGAGAATATTTTCTCGGATACGTTTCGTTAGGTATTCACCCATGTAAGCAAAACTATAATGTTGAATGATACTGGTCAAAAAACACAACACAGCTAGGCCAACAAAAAGCAACACGTAGATTCTTGTTTTTTCCTTCATTTCATCATGACTCGTTAGAAAATACACCGACACCATTGATCCTGAAGCATATGCGTACACTGGGTGTAAAGCCCCATATAAGACTGCACTTATGCAACCATACAATGTATGTTTCCACTCTGGTTTATTCATTGCCATCAATCTCTTAAAAGATGGCGCATGCTTCTTCTTATCCTTTGGAATTGTACCAAGATCGTTTGTATCAACGCTTGAAGCCGTGAGCAAGTTAGACTGGCTTTGAATAGAAAACCTTGGACTATGCTTCACATCTTTACTTAAAGTTGAGAATTGACTATCTCCCATACCTAGGCTAACGTTATCATCTGATTCTTCATTTTCAATCATCTGTAAGCGCACTAGAGAAGTATATTGACCATCTAAGTTCTCCATGAGGTCTTCGTGTGATCCAGTTTCTACAATGTGACCATTGTGGAATACACATATAACATCAACATTACGAATAGTAGAGAGACGGTGGGCAATAACAATAGTTGTACGACCAATAGAGGCATTGTCTAAGGCTTCTTGAACTGCTCTTTCGGATTCTGAGTCTAATGCGCTTGTTGCCTCGTCTAGCAAGAGAATTGTTGGTGACTTGATTATCGCACGTGCAATTGCAATTCTCTGCTTCTGACCCCCTGACATTTGCACTCCTCTCTCCCCAACCTTTTTGCGTAAAAATTAAACTATATATACATCTTGATCCAACTAAAAAAAAAAAACACATAATCACTATTTTCTAAATTTGGAATCTAACCTGAGTTTTGTAACCAAGAGGAAACTGAGAAATGAAATCATGAGCATTTGAGGACTTTGCGGCTTCCACTACTTCATCCATGGATGCATCCTCTTTACCAAATAATATATTTTCCTCTATTGATGTGGCGAAGAGTGTTGGCTCTTGGCTAACAAGACCCATTTGTGATCTCAACCATTTTACTTGCAATTTGTCAATGGACACACCATCAAAGAGAATCTCTCCTGCGATCGGTTCGTAAAATCTTTGTAAAAGTGATATCACAGTTGATTTTCCTGATCCGCTTCCACCCACCAGGGCAACAGTTTTCCCGGATGGAATGATTAAACATAAATCATTAAATATTGGGGTCTCGGGTCTAGATGGGTACATGAACTTCACATTCTTAAACTGGACTTCTCCTTTAATTTTCTCAAGAGTTTGACCTTCTAGGTTCTCTGAATCAATGTCAGGAACTCTGTTTATCACTTTGACAATCCTTTCCACCGCTACAACTGCCTCTGAGAATTCTTTGAGATTCGACAAGCCTCGACCAAGTGATCTACCCAAAATAAGATACCAAAGATCAAAACTACAATAAGATAAATCAAAAAGCCTTAGACATGAATACTTACGTGCCACCAGAGGTGATGCAAATGATGACTGCGAAGATAGTACCGCCTTTAGCGCCATGGTACATAACCATCTGACTTCCATACCAAGTCATGAACCCCCAAATTGCATAATTTATACCACTGCTCCCAATGGCGATTCCTTTAGCTAGTCCTTGTCTCAACCCTAGGTTCATTGAGCCTTGAAGTGCAGCTGAGAATTTTGCTACCATCTTTCTCTCACTACCAAATGCATAGACGGTTCGCACCAACGAGATAGCTTGCTCGGCAATAGAACCGGCGTCAGTGTACTCTTCGCGTATTTTTCTCGAGATGCTGATAAGGGCTCGTCCGCACATCAGTCCAGGGATCAAGAGGAGGATAAAGAACGGGAAGCCTACGATTGTGAGTCTCCACAACATGATGAAACTCACGATGTAGCTTGCCACAAACGCTGATGCATTCATCAAAAAGTTTGGTAACTGTTTGAAATATATAAACAAAATTCACTTGTGAGACCTTTTCACTAAAAGAAGCAATAATAATTAGTACTTTAGGATATAAAGATATATAGGTTACAACCTTTTCACTAAGGACGTCTTGGATGAGAAGAGTGTCACTGGATACACTGGTGATAACGTCAGAAGTGCTTGTTACATTAAGGTCAAAGTAACTCACATCTTGTCTTAACACTGCTCTTAAGTACTTCCCTCTCATTCTTGATGCTTGTCTCTCCCCTGTCCTTGTCCAGCAATATCCTTCTGTTTTGTTTGTATTTGGAAAACAGTCCACAAATTAAAATTAATTACTTCGAAATGAACTAAATTTAGTTTTCTTTGTTAACAGAAAGAATGAAACACTATCTAAATTACTTACCAACGAAACATATCACCCAAGCTGCGCAAGCGACATAAAGCAAAGCTACAGCTTTCTGTTAAACCCAACGTGTACCCATAAAAAAAAGTCGCAGATACATTATGATAATGAAAATAAAATAAAAATAGTAATAATAATAATAATAATAATAATAATAATAATAATATATTTACATATATATTTTTTGCTCAAATGCTTTCATCTCAAAACCAATTAGCAATTATTGCAAAGAATAATCCATATATATTATATATTAGAATTAAGTATACACAATTCTCATAATTCCTAACATAAATATATGTTTATATGTAAACACATATCGTCATTTGTTCTTGCTAAGACCAAAAACAAACAAAATAGAGTAAAGAGGAGAGAAAAACCTTTATGATGGCATGCATGAAGGTTTCATTTGCGGAGGAACCACCAATGTCATTCAGTAGCAGGCCGATGATGAAAAATATTGTAGGAGTGATGATGCCATCACCGATGGCTCCAAATAAACCTAGTCCCATCAGTATTAAATCCACACCGTCCGCGTGCATGAATATCGATCTTATGTTTCGAAAACACTTCATCTTTTTCCTCTCCTTTTGTTTCTTTTTTTCTGTTTCGGAAACGAAAATCCAAAACAACACCTTGACTTTAGGGAAACGACAGAATACAGAGTCCCCTTTTCTTTAGCAACAAGTGGCACTATTAACGAGGAGCCATAACTTTGTGTTAAAATAGTACTAGTTTTTTTTGTCGATTTTCTCGTTTGATGTAATTTGTTAATTCACGTCGTCCTCCTCGGTCGTTTTATATAACAACTGTGCGAGTGAAAAATAGAGAGCAGAACTTGAACTAGTCCTAAACATCCGGGTACTCGGGTCGGATTCGGATTTTACGGGTAAGAGAGTTTAGGATCCAATAAGATAAATGGAAAATTTCGATCTAGTTTCGGTTTGGGTACTGTCGAGTTTGTTGTCCGTTTGGGAATGAAATCTCAAAACCGGTAAAAATCCATTTTTTTTCAGACACACAAATACCTAGATTGTGGTCCAAATACTCGGAAATTGTCGGATAAAAAATCAGGTTTTTGGGTAAATATCCAAATTTTCAGGTAAAAATTTTGGATATTCGAAAAAAAATTCGAGTATTCTTGACAAAATAATTCGGGTATTCTCAGATTGAAATTCGAGTTTTTGGGTTGAAGAGTTGAAGATCCAATAAAATAAATTTAAATTTTCAGTTTGGGATTCGAATCGACTTTTTGGGTCGGTTCTGAACCTCTCTAATAAATTAAATGTTCTAAAATGTACATATATTTATTTATGGAAAAGTTTAGAATACTAAAAGACCATCATTAAGTCAGTAGTCGTATAATAACTAAAAAAAACTAATTTAAGTCTATCTTACGCACATATGTCATCAATTTACCATTGACTTTAGCTGTCTTTATATAACAACATCCTATAATTAAATAACATCAATTTAGATTGAATACTGACCACTACAACTACAAGTCTACAATAATGGACCACTACAACTACGACTACAATAGTGTCCATGGATCATATATATATACAGGGGCGGACCCAGAATTTTTTTTTGGGGAGGTCAATTATTAATGGAAAAAAAATATAAAGGCATTATTGGGGATTCAAATTCGGAAATAGGAGGTCATCTCTGTAAAATTAACCAACTGTGCTAGTGAAACTTTTATACAATTACATATAAAACCAACTATTTAATAAATTTAACCAGGTCAGCTGACCCACCATATTCCTTAATAGGTCCGTCCCCTGTATATATATATAGTGCTTATATGAGTATTATATAAAAACAATTTTATAATTTTTATTCTCCATTTGCATATCAAACCTACTAAATCGAATTCAATGTACAATTTTTCGAAGAGTTTATACGGTCATATTCATTACTGTTTTAAATTTCATTTCTTGGCAAACAGTGTTGTAAAATTCTAAAATAGATAATTTAGCTAGGTTTCACGAATGTTTCCATTTTATTTGTCATAATGTTTTGAAAAAAAATTGAAAGTGGAGACTGAAGATTATATTATGGGTTAAATTAGACTTAGTTAGATTGATTTGCACGTTTTTTTTTTTTTGGAATTACTAAGAGGTTCCGGGTCTAGGCCCGTACATCCTCTCGGACCAGGAACCAGAGCATTTTATATGGTCCCCTCCCAAGCGCCGTCCCTCGAACCAGCGACCTCTAGACTTTGCCAGAGAGTCTTTACCAATTGAGCTATTGACGCTTGATTTGCACTTTATATCAGTAAACAATGGTATTTGGAGGATTTTTCCTCTATTTCCCTTTTTATTTTTTTCTTTATTTCTGCAGAAAACCATGTATTTTTTATAACTATATGTTTAATACATTTTTATAATAGTTTGAATACCTTACACATCTAAGGAAAAACTAGTTTATATGATATATGCTCAATTGGTAAAGATTTCTAGCAAAAGCTTAGAGATCCCTGGTAATTAAGAGTGTTTTTTGAAACAAAACCATATAACATATCCGGGTTTAAGGGATGTAAAAATTCAAAATATATTATAAAATTTCATATAATAAAGTGTGTGCTTGTCCTTGTTTACTCATATAATTATAATGGTTTTAATTTTATTTTTTAGTATCTTTGAAACTCTATGGTCAGTCATTCCCTACGCTATAGTTATATTATTTATACAGATTTAGCATACATGCATTGTATTTGGTCTTCTTTTTTTTGTTTTGGTCTCTCTCTCTCTTTTTTTTTTTTGGACATTAAATAAACACTTCCAGCAATTCCATTCCCTATGCTATAGTTATGTTCGTTAATTTCATACAATCGTTTTTTTATTACAATGATCACAAATTGTTCAACAAATACTTTCTGTAGATGCAAGAATCACAACAGCACTTCTGTAAAAAAGGTTCAATCATTGGTGACATGTATTTGTTATACCATTTAAAAAGGTTCAATCATTTTGTATATAATATACCCTATTTGGCTATTTTAGATATTTAATTTTCTTCACGTTAACTTTATTTTTATATTTTCATGTCAAAATTTGTGCTAGAAAACGTTTTGTATCAAATTTTGTCGTCGCAGAGAAAACTACCGTGACTAGCTAAGAAAAAAATAAACATTTGTTGCTAATCTAGGCACGGCTCTGGCCCCTGTTAGTAGTATATCAAGATTTATATTATAACATTTTTGTAAATCTTCAGTGATTATATATTATAACATTCATTGATAATCTAGGCATGGCTTAATTAGTATATAATAAGCACTTATATTGTGAATTTTCAGTGGATGGTCATATAAGTTCTCTATACCATGAACATGGTCATTCTCTTTATTAAGTTCTCCTCCCAGCCAGCCAAATTAAGTCTACGTACGTACCAAACCGTAGCAAGCTATTGTGACTCTCTTTTCTTTTACTCCATGAACGTTGACCCTTGAAAACTGAAGTTATGATTTCATTTATTTTTCAGCATTAGGAACTACAACGTTCAATTTTATACGGTCAACATATCTCATATTTTACACACAATGAAATAACAATGGTAGTGATTGGTAACCACTTTACAAAGTGGTACAAAGCTGTACAAATATACAGCTTTAAAGTTTACTAATCACAAAAATTTTACCAAAAACTTTATTAAAAATTTTACTCTCAGCTTTTTTGTACAGCTTTTATTTATAGTTTTTTACTTACAGCTTTGCACTATTCATTAAAAGCTTACAGCTTCAGCTTACAGCTTTTCTGTACAGCTTTGGCTACGTTACCAATCAGACCCAATGTTGTACACTAAGATATCTCATATTTTCGTGTCTCTCATCTCGTACTTGCACTACAAGAAAACAGGCGATCGGCTACTGTAGGAATAGTCACTAGATAGTCATTGATTGAAAATTTGCAACTATTTAGCGATTATATACTGTTGTAGCTAATATTTTGTCGCTAATACATTTAGTCGTTAATTAGTCGTTAAATAACGACTAATGAACGACCATACAATGTTGTCGGTAGATTGTCGTCACGTAGTCGGTATTTAGTAACAAAATTTAGCGACAATGGTACGACTATATTAGTAGTTGTCGTGTAATAGTCGTTAAATGTGACGACTAATTTACGACGAAGTTACGACTTTGTTACATGAATAAAATTTGCAATACTTTAGTCGTAAAATAGTCGTTTTATTTTGCGACTATTTAACGACAACCTAACGACAACCTAACGATAATTTTCCGTCTAAATGACGACTACATAACCACAACTTTGTTTTAGAAAATAATATAATTAACTGGTTATTATTGTTTTGTAATCCTGATTTTAATCCTGAAATTAATGAAATGGATAACAAACATAATATACAAGTCCAAAATCTAATGAAAACACATTATATACATAACCATAATTTTATTGAAACCAGAAAATACACAAGTCCAAAACAGAAATCAAACCAAAACCAAAGAGAGAAAGAGTTTATAACACATACAAACTAAACAAAAGAACTTGGTTCATGAGTTAAGAGAATATAGGAACCATATTGGAGTTGATCATGGAGTTGGTGAAGGATGATTGTCCTCCTCAGCTGATTGAGAGGCTATAAACTCCAGGTAGGCTGGATTAGTGTTGCGCATAAACTTTGCCATCAACAAAAACTCTTTGATCTCGTTCTTTTGCTCAGCCACAAGGAGAGCAGTCTTTTTTTCTCGAGCAGCAGCTTCAGCATTGAGAGTCGCCTGAATTTCAATTTGGCGTTGGGCTTCCTTGAGTTGCTCTTGCAATGTAAGAAACGCTTCAGTTTGTGATCGTTGCTTGTCCTTGCCAAGAGTATTTTGAGGCTTCCAAGACCATAAGGAGTTCCTCGTGAATCCTTCTCAGTGCACTGTTTTTACCAAAAAGAAAAACTGTAAATAAAGAGCAAAACAAATTCATGATCGAATAGAAATGGTACTTTACCTCAAGGAAGATGGCAGTACATTCATCGGTGGTGAGCTCTCGACGGTGTGAAGTACCATCTGAAAGGCTTGAATCTGCCTCAAGCTCAGCCATCTTCTCCTGCAACTTCTGCTGATAAGCTTGATGAATTTTCTCTGCCTTGCCATCCACATAAGAACCATCCGGCTTTGTATGTGTTTTGAAAAAAACTTCACCCATACTGACCTCTCTTCCCAACTCTTCTTCCTACAATGTTACAAAATAAAGAATGGTTATGAAAGTGTTTAAAGATAGAAAGGATATAAATGTAACTAACAAATTAGAAATGACTTAACCAGATCATCTTGGATTTCTCTATATGACTTGGGTCCTGATAAGTGGATGTGAGGACCGAGACCATTACTGATGTGATCGTGGGAACGGAGCCTAGCCAAGACCACCGAGACGCACGAAGCGGCCCCGAGACGCCGGACCAGGGAGCACCGGCCACGGACAAAACGGCAACCTCGAACGCGGCCGAAGCTTCAAAGGAACTCACCGGAGTCACAGCAAGCCGAAGGAGCCCCGACCAAGACGCCCAAGATGACTTAGAGACGCCAACCCTGACCAAAACCCGAGCCCAAGACGCATTAGAGGAAGCAAAGGCGCAAGCCAACGATGCGGCCAAAACACCATCAACCCCCGGGAGTCACCACACGGTCAAGGAGTTCAACAAAGACGTCATAGCCACGGAACAACTCCTCGTCCGATCAGTCGCCCCTCGAACAACGTCCCAAAAAGAACTCGAAGACTCGGTCCGATTNATTGAGAGGCTATAAACTCCAGGTAGGCTGGATTAGTGTTGCGCATAAACTTTGCCATCAACAAAAACTCTTTGATCTCGTTCTTTTGCTCAGCCACAAGGAGAGCAGTCTTTTTTTCTCGAGCAGCAGCTTCAGCATTGAGAGTCGCCTGAATTTCAATTTGGCGTTGGGCTTCCTTGAGTTGCTCTTGCAATGTAAGAAACGCTTCAGTTTGTGATCGTTGCTTGTCCTTGCCAAGAGTATTTTGAGGCTTCCAAGACCATAAGGAGTTCCTCGTGAATCCTTCTCAATGCACTGTTTTTACCAAAAAGAAAAACTGTAAATAAAGAGCAAAACAAATTCATGATCGACTAGAAATGGTACTTTACCTCAAGGAAGATGGCAGTACATTCATTGCTGGTGAGCTCCCGACAGTGTGAAGTACCATCTGAAAGACTTGAATCTGCCTCGAACTCAACCATCTTCTCCTGCAACTTCTGCTGATAAGCTTGATGAATTTTCTCTGCCTTGCCATCCACATAAGAACCATCCGGCTTTGTATGTGTTTTGAAAAAAACTTCACCCATACTGACCTCTCTTCCCAACTCTTCTTCCTACAATGTTACAAAATAAAGAATGGTTATGAAAGTGTTTAAAGATAGAAAGGATATAAATGTAACTAACAAATTAGAAATGACTTAACCAGATCATCTTGGATTTCTCTATATGACTTGGGTCCTGATAAGTGGATGTGAGGACCGAGACCATTACTGATGTGATCGTGGGAACGGAGCCTAGCCAAGACCACCGAGACGCACGAAGCGGCCCCGAGACGCCGGACCAGGGAGCACCGGCCACGGACAAAACGGCAACCTCGAACGCGGCCGAAGCTTCAAAGGAACTCACCGGAGTCACAGCAAGCCGAAGGAGCCCCGACCAAGACGCCCAAGATGACTTAGAGACGCCAACCCTGACCAAAACCCGAGCCCAAGACGCATTAGAGGAAGCAAAGGCGCAAGCCAACGATGCGGCCAAAACACCATCAACCCCCGGGAGTCACCACACGGTCAAGGAGTTCAACAAAGACGTCATAGCCACGGAACAACTCCTCGTCCGATCAGTCGCCCCTCGAACAACGTCCCAAAAAGAACTCGAAGACTCGGTCCGATTGGTCTTCACTCTTACCCAAGAGTGAAGACACCAAAGTCGCCAAAGCAAGGTAGTGTACTCTTTTCCCTACTCCGGGTTTTTCCCAATGGGTTTACCGGAGAGGTTTTAACGAGGCATGGAGCTTGGTGCACAACGCCTAAAGGCTAAGTTGCTTCACGCACAGGGCCAAGGCGGTCATCTCTCTTCCCTCTTATTTTTTGGTTTAAATTTGAACAATGGGAATATTCCTCTCTTTATCCTTATGCTTTTGAACATTGAGAACTTTGCTTTGAAAGTCAATTGAGGTGACGTGTTCCATTTACAAGGGAAACACGTCTAAGGACGATTGTGCGGATCTTAATGAATCCGCGTGTCCCGAAGCCCTCACTTGACCTAGTGTATTTAAACTCTCTCTTAGCATTTGTTCCTCCTTAGACTTGAATGAAAATAAAACTTTTCTCAAGAGAGATTCTTGACTTGTCTCCATCCTCTCATTAGTCCAATCTGGGATTGTCTAAGTGAGAGAACCCTAGCAAGACTCGAACCGGGTTCGATCTTGTTAGCGACCGTATCAAGAGAAGAACCAGACCTCTTGTGTCGTCGTTCTATCCAGTATCGTTTCCCCTCGCCTCGCTTCCATCGATTCCCCTTCGCAACCTCGAGTTCTCCTCCATAAGTTCTTGAGTTTCTCCATCGAACCATCTCAACTCGTCTCCACCAATGCTTCCATCGCAACCGTCCGTTCGCTCGATTCCGCAGCCGTTCTATCCGATCGACCAGTTCATGGCTTCTCATCCGTATTCCTAAACGGCTCGTTTGAATCGCTTTAGACTCCATTTCCCTCGCTTGTTTCTCACATAGATCCAAAGCCAAGAGCCTTTGCCAAGGAAAGTTCCACCGTTCGTAAGTTGACCGAGAGCTTAAGCCGCGTCTGTGCCGCATCCGCATCTCCGGGTCACATCAGCTTGGTATCAGAGCTTCAAAGCTCCTACGAGGTTGTTTCTTTCCAAAATTTTCTCATTCATTTAAAGTTTGATTCTTTGGTTGTTTAGTAGCAAAGCTTGCATCTTTTTGTTCCTTAGGATCCGTTTGTTCTTTTGGTTTAAATTGGTATATGCTTGCGTTTGTTGACTGCTCGTTTAGGTTGCTAGTTTTCGTTATTGTTCATCCTGTTCATATTTTAGTTCATCTGTGTTCTTGCGAGTCCGCGTTTAGATCGATTAATCGAGGAAAGTGTTTTGTTTACGCGTTTTCGTTCTTGGTCATAAAGCATATCTTGTCGTTTTGCACTTTTACTTTTGCTTTTTGTTTTAGTCATAGGTTTGATTTAATCATTAGCTGTCAGTAACGTTCTTTGTTGGCGACTCAATTATTTAGCTTGTGTGTGGTCCTAGAACGAGTGATACTCACGCGTTTGGTTGTGCTTCTTGTTTTAAGAGGTTTAAATTTGAATCAACCGCGAAGTCTCACCACGTCACGTTTGACCAATCCGTACGATGGCCGACCAATAACCACCAGCACCACCGGAGATCGGGATCACTCTCGCCGCACTACAAACCGGCATCGAACGACTTGCTGAACGTTTAACACGCATTGAGCTGTTAAACCCTCCCCGTGAAGACCCTCAACCTGCGAGACACAACCGACAAGACACGGAGAGCGACCAGTCCGAGGAGGATTACAAACCAAGGCCTAGACGACACCACCGGCGAGACGACCAATATGACGATGCTCCGAGGCATTACGAACCAGCCAACAAGATGACCGCACCCACGTTCGCGGGCAAATCCGACCCTGAAGCTTACCTCGACTGGGAGAGCCGCATGGAGCACTTGTATTCGTGTCATGCCTATCCAGATTTGCGCAAGGTTCAATATGCCGTGGCTCAGTTCACTGAACACGCCCTCACATGGTGGGATCGCCTCGAGGCCGAGCAGCGTTGCAACCGAGAATGGCCTATCACCAATTGGGAAGTTCTCAAGGTCGAGATACATCGACGTTTCATGCCACCGTCCTATCACCGAGAACAACAAAAGAAGTTACGGCGACTCACACAAGGCAACCGATCGGTTGAAGAATATTATGAGGAGTTCGAGCACCTGTGCAATCGGTTGAAAGTCGACGACTCCGAAGAGTCTCTCATGGCTCAATTCCTGGACGGGTTGCAAGAGCGTATTGCACACAAGGTCGAACGCCAACCGTATAGAGTGTTCGAGGAGTTTTTGCACCTCACGATGCAGATAGAGAGCCAGATCAAGAAGAAGAGCGCCTCCGCGCCTCGTGTTCACACTCAAGGAGCTTCGACCTGGACTCCTAATACATCTCCTTTAAACCGATTACCGGAGAAGCCGAAGGCGAACAGCGCTGACTCACGATTCAAAACCAGGGAGCCATCCACCATCGAGTGACAAGATCCGCGGCGCAATATAGTCTGCTTCAAGTGTCAAGGGAGAGGACACTACGCGCGCGAATGTCTGAACGCCCGCACAATGATCCTTACCAAAGCCGGTGAGATCGAATCTGAAGATGAGGCGACCGAGGAGAAAGCTGAAGGCGAATTCAAACTGGAAGTAACCGTAGCTGAGCCAGAGGTTGGGAAACTCTTGATGATCAGACGCGTCCTCAACACCAACACGGCGGCCGACGAGAACACCAACCAGCGCGCTAACATCTTCCACACTAGGTGCACTGTAAGTGGTAAAGTGTGTGGCTTGATTATAGACGGAGGATCTTGCACCAATGTTGCAAGTTCTAGTCTTGTCAAGAAATTGTCTCTAGAGACAACAAACCACCCTCATCCTTATCGCTTGAAATGGTTGAATGATAAGGTTGTGATCCATGTTAAGGAACAGGTCACAGTCCCATTTAGTGTCGGACCATACAAGGACCAAGTCCTATGTGATGTGATTCCTATGCAGGCTGGCCATCTCCTATTGGGGCGTCTTTGGCAGTCTGACAAGAGGACCATTCACTGTGGCCACACCAACCAATATTCCTTTGTCCATAATAATATGCGCATTTGTTTGAAACCCTTGAGTCCTACGCAAGTCTATGAGATGCAATCAACACTATCTAAGGATTTGGGCTGTAAAACGAACCTCTTAATTCGACCCTATATTGCTAGAACGTCTCTTAAGGACTCAAACCAAGTCTTACTAACAAGTTTTCAAGATGTTTTGGTTGAAGTGTTTAAAGGCACTATGGGAGCAATGCCGGAGTTGATCCGCAAAGTTGTTGGATGTATCAAGGGCAGTTCAAGAGTTGTGTTGGACAGGCTATCGGTGATGACGCACACCACAACATGCAACAAGAATCATGGCGATACGCGACTGGCGAGTTTGTTCTCCGAGTCGAGCTACTGGGTTAAGTCATGCTTAAGGCCTGAGTGGTTCCAAACGAGGAGAGGAGGCCAAACTAGTCCGCGCGAAAACGGTCCACTTCAAGCTACCAAGAAGATCAGCGAACACGCTTATCAATCCAAACCCCTAGGTAAGCATAATACGCCTACTTGCTTCGACGCTACTCCCTGATCAACGCAGGTGAAGCCGGCAAAGTTTTGAGGACAAAACCTCTTCAAGGGGGAGGGAATGATGTGATCGTGGGAACTGAGCCTAGCCAAGACCACCGAGATGCACGAAGCGGCCCCGAGATGCCAGACTAGGGAGCACCGGCCACGGAAAAAACGCCAACTTTGAACGCGGCCGAAGCTTCAAAGGAACTCACCGGAGTCACAGCGAGCCTAAGGAGCCCCAACCAAGACGCCCAAGATGACTTAGAGACGCCAACCCTGACCAAAACCCGAGCCCAAGACGCATTAGAGGAAGCCAAGGCACAAGCCAACGATGCGGCCAAAACACCATCAACCCCCGGGAGTCACCACACGGTCAAAGAGTTCAACAAAGACGTCATAGCCATGGAACAACTCCTTGTCCGATCAGTCGCCCCTCGAACAACGTCCCAAGAAGAACTCGAAGACTCGGTCCGATTGATCTTCACTCTTACCCAAGAGTGAAGACACCAAAGTCACCAAAGCAAGGAAGTGTACTCTTTTCCCTACTCCGGGTTTTTCCCAATGGGTTTACCGGAGAGGTTTTAACGAGGCATGGAGCTTGGTGCACAACGCCTAAAGGCTAAGTTGCTTCACGCGCAAGGCCAAGGAGGTTATCTCTCTTCCCTCTTATTTTTTGGTTTAAATTTGAACAATGGGAATATTCCTCTCTTTATCCTTATGCTTTTGAACGTTGAGAGATTTGCTTTGAAAGTCAATTGAGGTGACGTGTTCCATTTACAAGGGAAACACGTCTGAGGACGATTGTGCGGATCTTAATGAATCCGCGTGTCCCGAAGCTCTCACTTGACCTAGTGTATTTAAACTCTCTCTTAGTATTTGTTCCACCTTAGACTTGAATGAAAATAAAACTTTTCTCAAGAGAGATTCTTGACTTGTCTCCATCCCCTCAATAGTCCAATCCGGCATTGTCTAAGTGAGAGAATCCTAGCAAGACTCGAACCGGGTTCGATCTTGTTAGCGACCGTATCAAGAGAAGAACCATCCCTCTTGTGTCGTCGTTCGATCCACTATCGTTTCCCCTCGCCTCGCTTCCATCGATTCCCCTTCGCAACCTCGAGTTCTCCTCCACAAGTTCTCGAGTTCTCCATCTAACCATCTCAACTCGTCTCCACCGTCGCTTCCATCGCAACCGTCCGTTTGCTCGATTCTGCAGCCGTTCCGTCCGATCGACTAGTTCGTGGCTTCTGTCCGTATTCCTAAACGGCTCGTTTGAATCGCTTCAAACTCCGTTTCCCTTGTTTGTTTCTCACATAGATCCAAAGCCAAGAGCCTTTGCCGAGGAAAGTTCCCCCGTTCGTAAGTTGACCGAGAGCTCAAGCCACGTCCATGCCGCATCCGCGTCTCCGGGTCACATCAATTACGGTCAGACAAACGACTTTTGGAATAGGTTGAACTCCTTTGCTGTTGTTCTTCAGTATCCCAATTATCAACCATCTCTTGCCAGAGAGTACCTTCAATCCATGAAGGTTTAATTTGAGCCATCCTTGCATCGCTAACCATGCCTTTCATCCGGCGGTTACAGATGGTGTTGAAATGTTCTTGAACGGTTCCTGTTATCAATGGATCCCAGGTGTAAGTTTTCTACATAACAAAAGAGAAGGAATTATGTCAGTGAAAGTCAGTGAAATCAAGCAAGAAACACAAGTAGAAAACATGTTACATTGTACTATTCTTACCGCAAATTCCATGAAGTATCTGTCTTTTCGATCGGGAGGCACACAAGTCCAAGTATAATATGGACCATCGAATTTGTTTGTTAAAATCTTGGTAATCTTCCGAACAAGTTTACCTCTTTTGTCCCGATCAAACCTCCACACATGTAAACAATGCTAGTTAGTCAGATCAGTTATAAAGCAAAAAAAAAAAAATCAATCAGTATATGCTAAAGAGATTCTATTGCATCAATTGTTTCACATACACTACTATAAGGAATTGAAAGCAACGAGAATGACAAACCAATTGAAAGCGACGAGATTGAAACTTTCAATCAAACAAACCAATTTAAAGCAACAAGAATTCAATCCGCAAACTATGAGAACCAAAGACATCCTAAGTATGACAAACCAATTGGTTGCACCAAACCAAAGCAATTAAATCGAATTCTACATCAAACCAAAGCTAGAAAAATTACCAAGTCGTCTTCTCCAACGGTATGGGAGAGAGAACAGTCGTAAACTTCTCACAGCCAGGCATCGTAAGCAGGGCAGTTAGAGATTGCATCGTCTCATCCTGGAGTTGAGGCTCGTAGTTGTTACCTTGAGAAGATGGTTGTTGACTATGAACATGAGAATGCTGTGTTGGAGATAGCAGATGATCCTCCGGGCTGTCCGCAGGATCAGGAACCTCATGTGTCAAAATGGGCGGATCAGGAACTCGATTGACAGAGTTCTGGAAAAGCGTCTGTGGCGGTGGGAAGTTCCGGAAATGTTGTTGCTCTTGGGGCGTGAACGACAGAGGAATTCGAGCCGTCGGCGTGAAATTGTACTGAGGTGGAAGAGGGTTGGGTCTTCTAACGTTGGGTGGAGGTTGGTTAGAGGGTCTGGCTCTCTGAGAAAGGTTGGGTGCAACCTTTCTCCTTTTGGTTTTCTTAACAGCAGGATTTGACGACATGAGAAAGAAGATGGATTGATTTCTGGTTAGAGTTAGATTGAAGAAGAAGGATATGAATCGAGATTGAAGAATCGAAGAAGGTTTAGGGCTAGGGTTAGATTGAGGAAGAAGGAGATGGATCGAATTGATGGATCGAAGAAGGTTTAGGGTTAGGGTTAGATTGAGGAAGAAGGATGATGGATCGAAGAAGGTTTAGATTGATTTGGAGTTGAGGTTCAGATTGAGGAAGAAGTAGATGGATCTAATTGATGGATTGATTTAGGGTTAATGGAAGAAGGAGATGAGGAAGTGAGGAAGAAGGAGAGATCAAATTGATGGATTGCTTTAGGGTTAATGGAAGAAGGAGATGAGGAAGTGAGGAAGAAGGAGAGATCGAATGATTTAGGTTTAGGTTTAGGAATATGTTTGTCTCAGATCGAATTTGATGGATCGGATCGAAATATTGTTGGGACCGAATTGATTTTTGGCCCAAATTTCTTTTGCCCAAAATATAAGAGAAGTGTTACACAATATAAGCGATACGTTTTGTCAATATTCACAAAAGAGAAATTGGTTCAGATGGTTAATGTACTTTGATTATAATCATCAGACTTGGGTTCGAGTAACCCCAATGTTATATATTTATTTTTTTAAACACAAAAAATGTTATATTTATTATATAAAACAATAATCTTAAAGAAATTAACAAGGTCTTCCAAATGTTTATTAAAAAGTAAATAAAACCATTAGATTTTATTAAAATACATAATTTATTTTACATATCTTAAAGCACCAAAAGTGACTTCAGGGTTCTTCGTCATCTTCTTCTTCATCATCCGAAGACGATGAATTACACATAAATTCATCTTCAGGTTTCGCGTCTCCAACATCATAATCCAGATTTATTGGGTCTTCCCTATCCAAATTGTCTACTATGACATCTTCAATTGTAGTCATCAATACAACATCATCAGTTTCTGTTTGCGAAAGAGTAGGTTCTCCAGAAATATTTCCCCTCGGATTTACTTTTAGAACATTGAGCCACAAATGCTTCGGTTTCTTTATGTATGGGTACAAAATATAACAAACTTGATGGGCTTGAGATGCTGTTTTGCAATCAACGTGTAAAGGTTACACATATTATATATGAAGGTGATAGTGACAATATATAATTAATGTCGACAATTATATACATACCTAGAATAAATGGTTTGTATTTATTGTACTTTATGTACTTTGTGGATGAAAGAACGTCTACAACGCCACCATTACTTATGCGAGTGCCTCTACCAATAACAGGGTCATACCACTTGCACTTAAATAGTGTGATCTTCAACCCCAAGCATCCCCTCATACTCAAGTTCTATGATAACAGTTAATTTCCCGTAGAAATCTGCAGCATCAGATGCATTCGCATAATTTTCACCTTTAACAGAGATCCCATAGTTACATGTATTTCGTCCAGCACCGTGATTCTATGTATGAAACAAATAACCTCTTGTAAAATACATTGGCCATGTTTTTGCCTTGTTCAAAGGTCCATGGACAATTTCTTGAACCCAAGTAGGAAATGGATGGGAGGCGTTCCAATAAGAAACCTGCATATAAGTCCCGATATGTTAAATAGTAACAATATCACAAAAAATTATTTAACATACATATTGTTTAACCCATAAATGATATTCGTCAGCTCTTTTCGCAGAGAGTTCTTTCTCGCTAAGTCCTAGATATTTTGCCGAAATATAATCCTCGAACATACAAAATATAGAAAGACCAAATCACCACAAATGTATATGAGAAAATATGGTGGAATTAGATATCTTAAAATGTAACTAATTTGTGACATATAACTAATTATATACCTCTCAATTGGTTGAAAATAGTCACAATTCCGTAAAACATATGCGTGTGCGCAACGATAGTCATCACCTGAAAGCCATATTTCATTCATTTCTCCACTGGAACGGCCAACTGAGTAAATATAGAGGGTACTCCAGGAACATGATATTCAAATGCTTCACCTTCATCAAATCTTGTTAATCTGACCATAAAATTAAAAAGTATTTATTATGACTATTCAATTAAATATCACTTTAAAAATATTTACTCTTAATTGCTCACCTTGATTTTGTTTGTATGTTCGCAGCAAAGTAATGCTCAGAAATAAGCAATCTCGTCACTGATATATGATTCAACAATGGATCCTGCCGCATATCTTTTGTTCTTTGCTTTTCCTTTCAATTTTTTGAAAAACCTTTCAAAAGGATACATCCACCTATATTGGACAGGGCCTCCCAGTTCAGCTTCGTAAGGAAGATGTATAGGCAGGTGCTCCATCACATCAAAAAAGGATGGTAGAAATATCTTTTCCAAATTGCAAAGGATTAAAACAATGTTCTGTTTTAGAATTTGAAGTCGACTTCTTTGCAAAGTTCTCGAGCAATAAGTCCCGAAAAAATGCTCCAAACCCTACAATATCATATTTATTCAAACGTCATCAAATTAATTACGGAGAAACCTTTACTCACTTCATATATATATATATATATATATAGAACTTTAAATAATTAATTAATATACCTGATAACGCAAGGTGGACATTCCGGTCAAGGAATTCTGCAAAGATAAATGGAAGTAACCGCTCCATGAAAACATGGCAGTCATGGCTCTTCATGCCTGAAAATTTTCCATTTTCTATATCAACACAACTAGCTAAGTCTGCTGAATAGCCATCTGGGAATTTAATCGAGTATTTCACACATTCCAATAAGCTTGTTCTGGCTTCGTCTGTAAATGTATAGGGCGGAAAGGTGCTTTACCCCTACTATCAAGATGTAAGTGTGGCCGAGAACAGAACTTTGCTATATCCAACCTTGACATGACAGAATCTTTTGATTTACCTTTCACACGCATAAGAGTGTACATGATGTTGTCCAAAAAATTCTTCTCTGTATGCATTACATCAATATTATATCGGAGATTAAGGTCCTTCCAATAGGGTAGCGACCATCAAATGCTTTCCTTGTGCCAGTTATCGTGCTTTCCATATCCATGCATCTTCCTTTCATGACCATTTCCACCGACGTCCTTGGTTTTTGGAGGATTTACAGAATTCAACCGCTCAGAATAAACTTGCTCACCGGTCAAGGAATCTGGTGGATACTTTCTTGTAGCGTCTTTTCCCTTCAGGAAGTCTTTTTTATTCCTCCTCAGAGGATGATCAGGAGGAAGAAATCTCCGATGACAATCAAACCAACATGTCTTCCTTCCATTCGGTAGATAAAAAGATTTTATGTCGTCCATGCAAACTGGACAAGACAATTTACCATGTGTTGTCCATCCATATAACATGACATACGCAGGAAAGTCGCTTATCGTCCACATCAGCACTGCTTTTAGGTTGAAATTTTGGCCCAATGACACATCGTATGCATCGACTCCAATAGACCACAACTCTTTTAACTCATCAATAAGAGGTTGGAGAAAGTGATATGATCGTGGCCAGCAAGGAGTCAGAAGCTGCAGAGAAACCGGAGATCGTGGGAAGGATCACTCGTTCAAGAGCTAAGGAGATGGCCAAGGAAGTTCATTCACTCATAGCTGACGGGTCATTCAATCTACCGAGGATCCAAGTCTTCAACATATCCACCTTGAAGACTTCACCCGGTAATGATAACTAGATAACTTAGGTGTGAAGTTTGTACTCTTTTTCCCATAGCTGAGTTTTGTCCCAATGGGTTTTCTCGGTATGGTTTTTAATGAGACAAATGGATCACTACGTCAAGTTATCTAGAAGTCATTACTAATGGAGAATAATGTACAAGTGACCATGACTTCTATACTAATACAAGTGACTTCTGTACTAATACAAGTGACTTCTGTACTACTACATGTCACCTAGACGCTTCGTTGTTTTCTTATTTCCTTTACACGCCTTGTTGTTTTATTTTGAACTTCCTGTTGTTTGCAGTGTCGAGCCTTAGGGTTGATTATAAAACCCAATAGCGACGCCTCCTTGTTTGGTAGCGAAGAAGTTTTATGTAACAAGTATTGTCATACCTTCTTCTCTCAATCCGAACTCGTGAATGCGTTCATGATTCCGAGTTTCTAAACACTTTGTGATCAAGAAACTCTTCACTCTGTTTTCGAATCCATATCACCATCTAAACACTTCTCACCATTGAATCATTGTTTTCATTGTTCGATCTTCACACATAGTCACTCGCAAGTCATTCGTCCATCATCATCACCAAAATCACGTCGCCTATCGCCTGTCATCAGCCTCCATCAGAGTTCCATCCTAGGGAGATCGTATTATGGGGTATCAGAGCCAACTCTGTGCCAAAGGCTGAGCGATTCTAAACCCTAATCTCGTTTTGTGTTGTTTCGATTTTGTTCATTTGTTTAATTCCTTGTTGTCTTAGTCTCTGCTTCTTTTAGCTTTCGTTGTGAGTCTTGTTTAGTTTTAGGATTTGTTTTTGTTGTTCGTTTGTGTCTAGATTACGAGTCTTAGAGTTATTTTGTTTCTTTCACTCAAGGAACGTTTTACTTCGAGTTTTTCTTCTTTATTTTGCACGTACAATGGAGCTTTCTCCAGAAGCTATGGAAGCTTTGAACCAAGCCATGGCTAAGCAAATAACAGAAGCAAACAAGACAATGTCTACTCAGTTCCAGCAACAGATAGAGCAGCTCAGTAACAAGTTTGAGAAGCAGATCAAAGATATAGCTCAAGCAACTAGCGCTTCAGATCAGAGTTCTTCAGAACCGCGTAGTCCTAATGAGGCTCTCCGCTTAGCTAAAGGGAAGACACACGTGGGAGCTTCTTCCAAACATACACGGATCAGAACAGCTACGTCAACGTTTACGCCTAACATTCCCAAGCCAAGAGAGTTCAGCAAACCCGCATTCACCAAGGACAGTAAACCCGCGACAGCCACAGTCAAAGAGGAAGTTAAGATCGATTTCAAGCCCAAGAGTAGCACCTCTACAATTCATATTAGGTGTTTCAAATGCCAAGGGATAGGGCATTATTCCAGAGACTGTCCTAACAAGAAGATGTTTCTTCTTCAAGAAGGAGGAGAGATTGTGCCTGTAGACAGTTCAGAGAGTGAACCAGAGTCTGATTTAGGTGAAGAAGGTGAACCAGCAGTCATGGGAGAGATGTTAGTAGCACGCAGAGCTTTAAGCATTTAGACTCATCCAGATGATAGAGGTCAGCGTGAGAACCTCTTCCACACCCGTTGTATGGTTCAAGACAAGGTCTGCACCTTGATCGTTGATGGTGGTAGCTGTACTAATGCTGCTAGTGAAGAGATGGTACAGAAGCTTAATCTCAAGACCATTTCACATCCAAGATCTTATCAGCTACAGTGGTTGAATAACAATGGAGCTTTAACAGTATCGCAGCAACTGGTAGTGAAACTCACAATTGGGAAGTATGAAGATGAGCTGCTTTGTGATGTGATTCCGATGAAGTCCAGTCATATTCTTTTGGGAAGACCATGGCAGTTTGACAGAAGAGTGTTTCATAATGGCTACACCAACAAGCAGTCATTTGAGTTCAAAGGACGCAAGATCACTCTTCTACCACTTACACCTAGCGAGATCTACAAGGATCAGCTTCACATGAACCGCAAGGATACAGAGAAAGTGTCTCACAGCCTGTACATCAATCACAGCGAGTTCAATAAGCTATTTGACCCAGAGATGACCACATTCATGTTTGTCTACAAAGAGACACTCGCTAGTACCAAGCCAGCAGAAGAGCTTCCACGTGAGATGATAGAGATTATAGAGGAGTACAAGGATGTATTTCCAGAAGAGATACCTCCAGGCTTGCCTCCAATACGTGGGATAGAGCATCAGATCGATTTGGTACCAGGTTCAGCTCTACCGAACAGACCAGCTTACAGAACCAATCCTGTAGAGACTAAAGAGCTGCAGAAGCAAGTAGAAGAGTTGATGAACAAGGGACACATCAGAGAGAGCCTCAGTCCATGCGCAGTACCAGTCTTGCTCGTACCAAAGAAAGATGGTTCATGGAGGATGTGTGTTGACTGCAGAGCTATTAACAATATCACAGTGAAGTACAGACATCCGATCCCGAGATTAGATGACATGCTGGACGAGCTATGTGGGTCAACAGTCTTCTCAAAGATCGATTTGAAGAGTGGGTATCATCAGATCAGAATGAAGGAAGGAGATGAATGGAAAACAGCTTTCAAGACCAAGCAAGGGCTCTACGAATGGCTAGTCATGCCGTTTGGTCTCACCAATGCTCCTAGCACCTTCATGCGTTTAATGAATCATGCTCTCAGACCTTTCATTGGCGTCTTCGTGGTTGTGTACTTCGACGACATCCTCATCTACAGCAAAGGTCTAGAAGAACACTTAGAACACATCCGCCAAGTTCTAAATGTTCTTCGTTCTCAATCCCTCTTTGCTAATTTTTCTAAATGTTCGTTCTGTACTACTGAGGTTGTCTTTCTAGGCTTTGTTGTCAGTGCAGAAGGAGTTAGAGTGGACGATGAGAAGGTCAAGGCTATTAAGGAGTGGCCAACACCCAAAAACGTGGCAGAAGTCAGGAGCTTTCATGGACTAGCAGGATTCTACAGGCGATTTGTCCAAGACTTCAGTACTATTGCAGCGCCACTTACAGAAGTTATCAAGAAGGATGTAGGATTCAGATGGGAGGAAGCACAAGAGAAGGCGTTTTCAGCCTTAAAAGAGAAGCTTATCACTGCCCCTATTCTCTTACTTCCTGATTTTATGAAAACTTTTGAGATTGAATGTGATGCCTCCGGAGTGGGTATAGGTGCTGTTTTGATGCAGGATAGGAAGCCAGTAGCTTACTTCAGTGAGAAGCTAGGAGGATCGACGCTAAACTATCCTACATATGACAAGGAGCTGTACGCCTTGGTTCGGGCTCTTCAAACGTGGCAGCATTACCTGTGGCCAAAGGAGTTCGTTATTCATACTGATCATGAGTCCTTGAAGCATCTCAAAGGACAACAGAAGCTCAACAAGAGACATGCCAGATGGATGGAGTTCATAGAGACTTTTCCCTACACGGTTAAATACAAGAAAGGTAAGGATAATGTAGTCGCAGATGCATTATCCAGGAGGTACACTCTCGTTTCTACCTTGTCTTCTAAGCTTGAAGGTTTTGATAAAATAGTAGAACTTTATGAGACTGACATCGATTTTGCTGAGAGCTATGGCAAATGCCATAAGTTTGCTTTTGAAAACTACTATAGGCAGGATGGATATCTATTTTATAAGGATCGATTGTGCATACCAAGAGGATCCATAAGGGAACTGTTGATTAGAGAAGCTCACGGAGGTGGACTAGCTGGACATTTCGGAGTGTCAAAGACTCTACTTGGACTGCAAGAACACTTCTATTGGCCTCAAATGAAGAAAGACGTTGAGAAAGTCTGTTCTAGGTGCCATATCTGCAAAATGGCCAAGGGTAAAGTACAGCCCAACGGCTTGTACACTCCTCTCCCTATCCCTTCTCAACCTTGGACTCATATTTCTATGGATTTTGTTCTTGGCTTACCTCGAACCAGAAATGGTAGAGATTCGATTTTCGTTGTGGTTGACAGGTTTAGCAAAATGGCTCACTTCATTGCCAGTCACAAGACGGATGATGCTGTTATTGTAGCTAACTTGTTTTTCAGGGAAGTAGTACGTCTGCATGGAATACCTCAAGTAACCGTTTCAGACCGAGATACAAAGTTTCTAGGACACTTCTGGAGAACGCTATGGGATAAAGTCGGAACCAAGCTATCATTCTCAACCACATGTCATCCACAAACAGATGGGCAAACCGAAGTGGTGAACAGGACGCTATCTACACTCCTCAGGACCTTAGTGAAAAGCAATCTCAAGTCATGGGAAGAATGTTTACCACACGTAGAGTTCACATATAATCACGCTAAGCATTCGGCTACTCTATTCTCACCTTTTGAAATTGTTTATGGTTTTAATCCACAATCACCTCTAAACTTGATTCCTTTGCCTTTAAGTGTGAAGTGTAGCTTTAATGGAAAAGAAAAGGCTGAACAGGTCAGGAGGATCCATGCTAAAGCTAAGGAGAACATAGAGAAAAGAACCAAGCAGTACGAGAAACATGCGAACAAGGACAGAAAGGAGCTCGTTTTCGAAGAAGGAGACTTGGTGTGGATTCATCTACGCAAGGATAGGTTCCCAGAAGAGAGGAAAAGCAAGCTTCTACCATGAGCTGACTGTCCATTTGAAGTCATCAAGAAAATCAACAACAACGCCTACCAGATTGATCTTCAAGGTAAGTATAATATATCTTCAACATTCAATGTTTCTGACTTGCTTCCTTATTATGCAGATCCCGATTTGAGGACAAATCCTTTTGAAGAGGGGGAGGATGATATGATCGTGGCCAGCAAGGAGACAGAAGCTGCAGAGAAACCGGAGATCGTGGGAAGGATCACTCGTTCAAGAGCTAAGGAGATGGCCAAGGAAGCTCATGCACTCATAGCTGACGGGTCATTCAATCTACCGAGGATCCAAGTCTTCAACATATCCACCCTGAAGACTTCACCCGGTAATGATAACTAGATAACTTAGGTGTGAAGTTTGTACTCTTTTTCCCATAGCTGAGTTTTGTCCCAATGGGTTTTCTCGGTATGGTTTTTAATGAGGCAAATGGATCACTACGTCGAGTTATCTAGAAGTCATTACCAATGGGGAATAATGTAGAAGTCACCATGACTTCTGTACTAATACAAGTGACTTCTGTACTACTACAGATCACCTAGACGCTTCGTTGTTTTCTTATTTCCTTTACACGCCTTGTTGTTTTATTTTGAACTTCCTGTTGTTTGGAGTGTCGAGCCTTAGGGTTGATTATAAAACCCAAAAGCGACGCCTCCTTGTTTGGTAGCGAAGAAGTTTTATGTAACAAGTATTGTTGAATCTTTCTTCTCTCAATCCGAACTCGTGAATGCGTTCATGATTCCGAGTTTCTAAACACTTTGTGATTAAGAAACTCTTCACTTTATTTTCGAATCCATATAACCATCTAACACTTCTCACCATCGAATCATTGCTTTTCTCTCTCGAACATCACCTGCCGTCACTCGCAATCCACTTGTGCATCATCACCATCAATTCACGTCGCCTCTTACCTGTCATCAGCCTCCATCAGAGTTTCATCCTAGGGAGTTCGTATTATGTGGTATCAGAGCCAACTCTGTGCCAAAGGCTGAGCGATTCTAAACCCTAATCTCGTTTTGTGTTGTTTTGATTTTGTTCATTTGTTTAATTCTTTGTTGTGTTAGTCTCTGCTGTTTTAGCTTTCGTTGTGAGTCTTGTTTAGTTTTAGGATTTGGTTTTTTTGTTGTTCGTTTGTGTCTAGATTACGAGTCTTAGAGTTTATTTTGTTCTTTCACTCAAGGAACGTTTTACTTCGAGTTTTCTTCTTTATTTTGCAGGTACAATGGAGCTTTCTCCAGAAGCTATGGAAGCTTTGAACCAAGCCATGGCTAAGCAAATAACAGAAGCAAACAAGACAATGTCTACTCAGTTCCAGCAACAGATGGAGCAGCTCAGTAACAAGTTTGAGAAGCAGATCAAAGATATAGCTCAAGCAACTAGCGCTTCAGATCAGAGTTCTTCAGAACCGCCTAGTCCTAATGAGGCTCTCCGCTTAGCTAAAGGAAAGGCACACGTGGGAGCTTCTTCCAAACATACACGGATCAGAACAGCTAAGTCACCTACTGGGGGAAGAGAGACTTGTTTCAATCAGAGAAGAAACACTCAAAGCACAGAAAGAGAGCATCGAAGAACTGGTAGAGATCCTACACGCCCACGACGAGCTGAACAAGTAGCTGGGCATCGAATATACTTTGATACAGATAGAGAGTATTCAGAAGAAGAGGAAGCCTCAGATCATAGCCAAGAGACAATGAGGAGAAACAGAAACAGAGATCACGACAGGGATTATGATCCTTTGAGGCAGCAGCTGAATCATCTCAAGATTCAGTATCCTTCGTTCCATGGTACCAATGATCCAGAGACTTATCTAGACTGGGAAAGGAAGATGGAGTCGAACTTTCAAGTTCAAGGTACCTATGAGTTGAACAAGGTGAAGATAGCCATATCTGAATTCAATGGCTATGCTTTGTTGTGGTGGGAGCAGTTGGGACTCACTAGACATCGACAGAGAGAGCCTGCTATCACTACATGGGAACAGTTAGTCACGCAGATGAGAAAGAAGTTTGTGCCTACACACTACCAGAGAGAGATTCTTAACAAGCTGAGGCGTCTCACTCAAGGCACTAAGTCTGTAAGAGACTACTATCAGGAGCTGGAAACGCTTATGATCAGGGCTGATCTGAGAGAAAGTGAAGACATGGTTATGTCTAGGTTTCTTGGAGGTTTGAACAGAGAGATTCAAGACAAGATAGAGCTGCAGAACTATGAAGATGTGCAAGAAATGGTACATAAGGCAGAGCTAATTGAATCACAGATCAAGAGAAAGGGAGTGAGGTCAACGTTTACGCCTAACATTCCCAAGCCAAGAGAGTTCAGCAAACCCGCCTTCACCAAGGACAGCAAACCCGCGACAGCCACAGTCAAAGAGGAAGTTAAGATCGTTTCAAGCCCAAGAGTAGCACCTTTACAAGTCATATCAGGTGTTTCAAATGCCAAGGGATGGGGCATTATTCCAGAGACTGTCCTAACAAAAAGATGTTTCTTCTTCAAGAAGGAGGAGAGATTGTGCCTGTAGATAGTTCAGATAGTGAACCAGAGTCTGATTTAGGTGAAAAAGGTGAACCAGCAGTCATGGGAGAGATGTTAGTAGCACACAGAGCTTTAAGCATTCAGACTCATCCAGATGATAGAGGTCAGCGTGAGAACCTCTTCCACACCCGGTGTATGGTTCAAGACAAGGTCTGCACCTTGATCGTTGATGGTGGTAGCTGTACTAATGCTGCTAGTGAAGAGATGGTACATAAGCTTAATCTCAAGACCACTTCACATCCAAGACCTTATCAGCTACAGTGGTTGAATAACAAAGGAGCTTTAATAGTATCGCAGCAAGTGGTAGTGAAACTCACAATTGGGAAGTATGAAGATGAGCTGCTTTCTGATGTGATTCCGATGAAGTCCAGTCATATTCTTTTGGGAAGACCATGACAGTTTGACAGAAGAGTGTTTCATGATGGCTACACCAACAGGCAGTCATTTGAGTTCAAAGGACGCAAGGTCACTCTTCTACCACTTACACCCAGCGAGATCTACAAGGATCAGCTTCACATGAACCGCAAGGATACAGAGAAAGTGTCTCACAGCCTGTACATCAATCACAGCGAGTTCAATAAGCTATTGGACCCAGAGATGACCATATTCATGTTTGTCTACAAAGACACACTCGCTAGTACCAAGCCAGCAGAAGAGCTTCCACGTGAGATGATAGAGATTATAGAGGAGTACAAGGATGTATTTCCAGAAGTGATACCTCCAGGCTTGCCTCCAATACGTGGGATAGAGCATCAGATCGATTTGGTACCAGGTTCAGCTCTACCTAACAGACCAGCTTACAGAACCAATCCTGTAGAGAATAAAGAGCTTCAGAAGCAAGTAGAAGAGTTGATGAACAAGGGACACATTAGAGAGAGTCTCAGTCCATGCGCAGTACCAGTCTTGCTCGTACCAAAGAAAGATGGTTCATGGAGGATGTGTGTTGACTGCAGAGCTATTAACAATATCATAGTGAAGTACATACATCCGATCCCGAGATTAGATGACATGCTGGACGAGCTATGTGGGTCAACAGTCTTCTCAAAGATCGATTTGAAGAGTGGGTATCATCATATCAGAATGAAGGATGGAGATCAATGGAAAACAACCTCAAGACCAAGCAAGGGCTCTACGAATGGCTAGTCATGCCGTTTGGTCTCACCAATGCTCCTAGCACCTTCATGCGTTTAATGAATCATGCTCTCAGAACTTTCATTGGCGTCTTCGTGGTTGTGTACTTCGAAGACATCCTCATCTACAGAAAAAGTCTAGAAGAACACTTAGAACACATCCGCCAAGTTCTAAATGTTCTTCGTTCTCAATCCCTCTTTGCTAATTTTTCTAAATGTTCGTTCTGTACTACTGAGGTTGTCTTTCTAGGCTTTATTGTCAGTGCAGAAGGAGTTAGAGTGGACGATGAGAAGGTCAAGGCTATTAAGGAGTGGCTAACACCCAAAAACGTGGCAGAAGTCAGGAGCTTTCATAGACTAGCAGGATTCTACAGGCGATTTGTCCAAGACTTCAGTACTATTGCAGCGCCACTTACAGAAGTTATCAAGAAGGATGTAGGATTCAAATGGGAGGAAGCACAAGAGAAGGTGTTTTCAACCTTAAAAGAGAAGCTTATCACTGCCCCTATTCTTTTACTTCCTGATTTCATGAAAACTTTTGAGATTGAATGTGATGCCTCCGGAGTGGGTATAGGTGCTGTTTTGATGCAGGATAGGAAACCAGTAGCTTACTTCAGTCAGAAGCTGGGAGAATCGACACTAAACTATCCTACATATGACAAGGAGCTGTACGCCTTGGTTCGGGCTCTTCAAACGTGGCAGCATTACCTGTGGCCAAAGGAGTTTGTTATTCATACTGATCATGAGTCCTTGAAGCATCTCAAAGGACAACAGAAGCTCAACAAGAGACATGCCAGATGGATGGAGTTCATAGAGACTTTTCCCTACACGGTTAAGTACAAGAAAGGTAAGGATAATGTAGTCGCAGATGCATTATCCAGCAGGTACACTCTCGTTTCTACCTTGTCTTCTAAGCTTGAAGGTTTTGATAAAATAGTAGAACTTTATGAGACTGACATCGATTTTGCTGAGAGCTATGGCAAATGCCATAAGTTTGCTTTTGAAAACTAGTATAGGCAGGATGGATATCTATTTTATAAGGATTGATTGTGCATACCAAGAGGATCCATAAGGGAACTGTTGATTAGAGAAGCTCACAGAGGTGGACTAGCTGGACATTTCAGAGTGTCAAAGACTCTACTTGGACTGCAGGAACACTTCTATTGGCCTCAAATGAAGAAAGACGTTGAGAAAGTTTGTTCTAGGTGCCATATCTGCAAAATGGCCAAGGGTAAAGTACAGCCCAACGGCTTGTACACTCCTCTCCCTATCCCTTCTCAACCTTGGACTCATATTTCTATGGATTTTGTTCTTGGCTTACCTCGAACCAGAAATGGTAGAGACTCGATTTTCGTTGTGGTTGACAGGTTTAGCAAAATGGCTCACTTCATTGCCAGTCACAAGACGGATGATGCTGTTATTGTAGCTAACTTGTTTTTCAGGGAAGTAGTACGTCTGCATGGAATACCTCAAGNCGCAGATGCATTATCCAGGAGGTACACTCTCGTTTCTACCTTGTCTTCTAAGCTTGAAGGTTTTGATAAAATAGTAGAACTTTATGAGACTGACATCGATTTTGCTGAGAGCTATGGCAAATGCCATAAGTTTGCTTTTGAAAACTACTATAGGCAGGATGGATATCTATTTTATAAGGATCGATTGTGCATACCAAGAGGATCCATAAGGGAACTGTTGATTAGAGAAGCTCACGGAGGTGGACTAGCTGGACATTTCGGAGTGTCAAAGACTCTACTTGGACTGCAAGAACACTTCTATTGGCCTCAAATGAAGAAAGACGTTGAGAAAGTCTGTTCTAGGTGCCATATCTGCAAAATGGCCAAGGGTAAAGTACAGCCCAACGGCTTGTACACTCCTCTCCCTATCCCTTCTCAACCTTGGACTCATATTTCTATGGATTTTGTTCTTGGCTTACCTCGAACCAGAAATGGTAGAGATTCGATTTTCGTTGTGGTTGACAGGTTTAGCAAAATGGCTCACTTCATTGCCAGTCACAAGACGGATGATGCTGTTATTGTAGCTAACTTGTTTTTCAGGGAAGTAGTACGTCTGCATGGAATACCTCAAGTAATCGTTTCAGACCGAGATACTAAGTTTCTAGGACACTTCTGGAGAACGCTATGGGCTAAACTCGGAACCAAGCTATCATTCTCAACCACATGTCATCCACAAACAGATGGGCAAACCGAAGTGGTGATTATANACTGCAGGAACACTTCTATTGGCCTCAAATGAAGAAAGACGTTGAGAAAGTCTGTTCTAGGTGCCATATCTGTAAAATGGCCAAGGGTAAAGTACAGCCCAACGGCTTGTACACTCCTCTCCCTATCCCTTCTCAACCTTGGACTCATATTTCTATGGATTTTGTTCTTGGCTTACCTCGAACCAGAAATGGTAGAGACTCGATTTTCGTTGTGGTTGACAGGTTTAGCAAAATGGCTCACTTCATTGCCAGTCACAAGACGGATGATGCTGTTATTGTAGCTAACTTGTTTTTCAGGGAAGTAGTACGTCTGCATGGAATACCTCAAGTAATCGTTTCAGACCGAGATACAAAGTTTCTAGGACACTTCTGGAGAACGCTATCGGATAAAGTCGGAACCAAGCTATCATTCTCAACCACATGTCATCCACAAACAGATGGGCAAACCGAAGTGGTGATTATAAAACCCAGTAGCGACGCCTCCTTGTTTGGTAGCGAAGAAGTTTTATGTAACAAGTATTGTCATACTTTCTTCTCTCAATCCGAACTAGTGAATGCGTTCATGATTCCGATTTTCTAAACGCTTTGTGATCAAGAAACTCTTCACTCTGTTTTCGAATCCATGTCACCATCTAAACACTTCTCACCGTTGAATCATTGTTTTCATTGTTCGATCTTCACACATAGTCACTCACAAGTCATTCGTCCATCATCGTCACCAAAATCACGTCGCCTATCGCCTGTCATCAGCCTCCATCAGAGTTCCATCCTAGGGAGATTGTATTAGAAAGACATCAAGACTAGTTCGCGGATGGTTTGGACCAGAATTTAGAATTGTACGAAACAAGTACTCAGTATTCATGCACATACCATGGGGTAGATTATATGGCGTCAATATCACTGGCCATAATGAATGGTGACGAGACATCCCAAATGGATTGAACCCATCAGTACACAATCCCAGATACACGTTACAGGGTTCTTCAGCAAATTGAGGATTTTGCTCTTGAAAATACTTCTACTCTACTGCATCAGATGGATGACTCATTTCTCCCACCTTTGCTTGGTGCTCGGCATGCCATCGCATTGCTGCTGCAGTCTTGTGACTCTGATACATTCTCTTCAGTCTATCACCAATAGGTAAGTACCACATACGACTATATGGTACTTTGGTTCTGCGTCGGTCATTCTTAGGCTTCCATCTTGGTGCATCACAAAACAAACATTTTTCTTCCTTTTTGTCATCTTTCCAGAATAACATACAATTGTTTATACAAACATCAATTGTATGATGTGGGAGTCCTAAATTGCGCATCAATTTCTTTGTCTCGTAATGAGAACCCGCAGCCTGGTTTCCTTCTGGTAAATAATCACTCAACATTTCACATACTGATTCCACTAACTTTTCACTCATATTATAATCTGCCTTATTTTGCATAACTCTGGCAGCTAAAGATAATTGTGACTGACCTTCACGACAACCATCATATATTGGATTTTTTGCACCTTCTAACAAGTCATATAATTTTTTTGAATGGTTAAGTACTGGTTCTTCTACACTCTGATAACTCCCATCCCATTGATAGTTATCATCAAAACCCACATTAGAAGGAAATTCACCATATCCACATATCTATCTTCTACTACATTACCCACTTCCTCACTCCCACTAATAAATGTCGGATCAACATTACTCGTTCCTATATCCATATTAATTTCTTCCCAATGCTTATACCAAACATAATAATCTGGCATAAACCCATAACTAAAAAGATGATTCCAAATTCTAGTCCCTAGAAAATGCTTCATGTTTTTGCACCTACTACAAGGACAAAAAAACTTACCCCCATTTTCTTGTGCAAAAGGCTGGCTATTTGCAAATTGCATGAACTGCTCCATCCCGGCTCTGAACTCTTCTGTAAAATTTTCCGTCACCTCATCGATCCTCTTGTACATCTACTCTCGGAAATTACTATAATTGTAACTTCCTGACATTATTATAAATCTCAATGATCACGTTTTTTTTTGTTTCTTGTGTTGTTTTGTGTTTCTGTGAGTGAGAAAAACGATTGGTGAGCTAAGTTTATATAGGCATATTTAGTGACTAATTTAGTGACTAAATTATTTTGTTGCAAATAAGCGACTAATATACGACCATATCATAATTGTCACAAAACAGTCACCAATTAGTAGCTAAATTGTCGCCAAATTTAACGATTATGGTTTTAGTCGCTGATTGTAGTTAGAAAACCGTGTTTTTTTGTGGTGTTGTGAATCTGAAAACATTAATGGGGAAAGAAAAGACAAACTCAATTGAATGCGACTTGAATCTTATTTTTGGTCGACAATTCTATAGTATCTTATTCATGTTACACGTTTGTAGAGTAGCCAACCGAAGGCCAATTTGACCATTTAAATATATTTATATATCACTTCATCAATGTATCGTTGACTTTAGCTGTCTTTGTAAATCACTGACCATTAAATTAAATTATACATCATGTAACTATAGTACTTATATAATTAGACATTTTATGGCATTTAATATAATTATATTATCTTTAAATAGAAAATGTTTGATCTTTTGATCCAAAATCTTCATTAGTCTGAAAGTAATTCACTTATGATAATATGAATTTGTAACTTCTGGTAATTTCGAGTTTTAAAGAATTTTTTCCAAATAATTATTTTTTCTTTTTCTTTATTAGAGCAGACATAAAACCCAAAACTATTATAATTGATATATCATAGTTTTTATGGTTTTTAACCATGATATAAATGTGTTTTTTGAGTCTTTTGAGTTGTTTTCTAGGTTGTTTTTGAGTTTTTATAGAATTAGGTATGCATTAGTACGGATGGAACATAATAAAGCTAAATAGGAAGATTTGGAGCATAATCAAGCATTGAGCCTGAGATGTGAAGTTGGCAGACGAGTTCAAGAGTCTGCATCGACCGATGCAACCATAACATCGATCGATGCATCTTTCACAATCCAAGTTGGAAGCTTTCCCACAAGTTTTGGATGATTTACAAAAAGTGCCCAAACTTTCTTTATTTGCAATTAAGGCCCAATTCGTGTAAACTAGTATATATAGGATTTTTAGGTCATTGTTTAGATTTAAGTTTTACTTTTCTGTCACCTTTTGAGAGAAAGACCCTCAGAGCTTTTTGGGAGAGAGAAGCCAAGAACTCAACCCTATTGAGAGAAGCTTTCTAACTCCTTTGTTTTTCTCTTTTGTTTCTTTAATAATATCTATTTTATTCATGATGATTGCTTATTTCACCATGTCTGAGTAGATCTTTAGTTAGGTTCAGGTTTTTTATGATTTATTAGATTTGTTATTTTTAGGGATCATTATCTTCTGTGATCTTTATCTTTGGTTATTTTTCATATTAATTCTTGATTGATCACTTAGAATTAATAACCTAGGAAAATAAATTGATATTAGAATATAATTGATTTTTCTGATTAAACCTTTGATGAGCAAAATTACTTCTTACAAAGAGATTTCAATTAGTAATTTTGTGAACAATCTAAACTTGTTTTTAAAGCTGATTTTTAACCTTGAATTTTACAAAGAGATTTAGATTTTCGGGTTTTAAATTTAGATAATATTTGCAGTGAGAACTGATTTATTTTACAATTGTGTTTAGAGTTCTAGATCTGATTTTAATTGATTGAATCTTAATTTATTAATTGATTGAATATTTCATAAATTCCTGAGAATTTCCCTAGACCTAGCGTTTTTAATTCCAGAATTTACAACACTTTGTAATTCTGTTTTTGCATTGTTTTTAAATTAATATTTTGATTTAACGTAATTAAAAGATTAATAAGTCTTAGTCTATTGTGTGATCTAGAGTCTTTGTGGATTCGACCCCTAGAGTATTACAACTGCAAGGCTGTTAGTACCATTAGGGTATTACAATTTGAGCATATCAAATTTTGGCGCCGTTGTCGGGGACTCTTTTGATTCACCATTAGATTAAAGTCTTTAGTTTTGTCTAAATTTTTATTTTTATTTTTATTTTACTCACACACTTTTGTTTCTTTTCTCTTGTGTGTTTCAGGTATATGCCTTCTAAGCCCAACACCAAGAAAAATCAAACAGGTCCTACCTTGAATGTTACAAACCAAGAGTTGGGAAAACTAGAACGTGAAAACCGGAAAGCAGCCAAATCAACAAAGATGGTCAATCCAATCATTTTGAGAGTTGATGAGGCTGGAGTTTTGAGGTATCAAGAGGGTCATGTGCGCAACGAGCAAGGCCAGAAACATGATGCTGAAGGACGGTTGATTCAGGAAGAACTCGTCGTGGTTGATGAGAATGCCCGTTGCATCGATCGACGCAACCCCTAAGGCATCGATCGACGCAACGTTGGCATCGATCGACGCAATGCCAGAGCCGGTGCGGATGGAGCCAATTTGGATGTCACAACCAACATAATCTTCAGGCCAGACGGGACAACAATGGAGTGCTTGTCAAGACTCTTGCGGACTTCAACAGACTAGACTTGTTCTATGAGAATCGATCCGCGATTGTTTCTCCTCCATTCCCGAGGAATGATTTTGAGTTGAACCCTGCCTACTTTGCTCTTGTAGGACAAAGGCTGATATGTCTATATTTTGCCTCTGCTTAGCATGTATTTGTCATGCATTTAGCTAGAATAACTAGTTGTTTTGCATCATTTTCTAGCCTTTTTTGTACACTTTGCATGTTTAGGTAGTTCTTGCTTCATCTTTGCATACATTGTGTATTTCGGAGCATTTTAGGTATCTAGGAGACGCATCGTTCGAGCCACCTCGTTCGAGCCAGCCTCCCCGCGACCACTCGACCTCACTCGAGCCATCTCGATTGAGGCACTGATCACGCGCATTACTCGACCTCACTCGAGCCATCTTGATCGAGCCACTGATCATGCGCATCACTCGACCTCACTCAAGCCATCTCGATCGAGCCACTCGATGCGCACCGACTCGATCGCACATGTCAAGAAGAAAGACACTCTGTCTCACACACTTCAGGAGATTCTCAAACCGACTCTTTACCTTGTCGTTTTATGTTTTAGGGCTTTCCATATTTGACTATATATACATTTTGTTAAGTCTTTGCCCATGACATCTTTTATCTCGTTTTTGTTCTTTTCCTTAAGGTTACCTAGCCACCTAAAATGTTTTGAGACTTAATAATCCGACATCTTTGAGTTTATTCAGTTTTTGCATTTGATTTCTTCTACAAAGATTGCTCATCCCATTTTTATCTATCTAATGATGCTTGATTCAATGTTTTCTAAGTTTGTATCGTTGATGATGAAATCTAGATCCGAGTAGTGTTAGAGTTCTTGAGGATGCGATAGATTAGGTGGAGAACCTTAGTATGTAGGGTGTTTAAGCTTAGATACTAGTTTCTCTCTGGTCAGTTGGAACTAGGTCTTAGACATTTTCACACCCAAAAGGTGTTTGATGAAATGTCTGACCAACTAGTGTCAGAGACTTACGTTCCTAGCCTAAGAGGTTAGTTGTCTAGGATGTTTGTTGACGTGAATGAACTTGTTTGTCATGCCTGCTTGATCATGTTTCTCTAGCGAGAGCTAGGTTAGAAGTGGTTGAGTCTGAGTAGATTTTGTCAAGAGATTGGATTAGCTAAGTTGTGAGGTTCATTGTTTAGGGATAGTTTGCTAGTGGCATGCTAAACACTCTGTAGACTAGGATACTCCACCGACAGTAATTACTCCCATCCTTAGAACTTCTATCTTTTTGATTGATTTTGCATTCCTGAGACCGTTTCTGTTCTTGCTATTTAGTTCATGCTTAAAATTGTTTCTGTTTTACTTATTCATATTCGCTTCTAGTCATGCATTTTCGTTCTAGTTTTGTAGCTCATTTCCGTTTTGCATTTTGATCATCCTAGGATTGTTAGAAAAACATTCTTTTTGAATTGGCTTGACTTGTGATACTTTGATTGCATCTTGAGTGATAGCATCATCCCAACTGGATTGATACCTTAAGTACTACAACTACATGAGGTTAATTGAACCTGCTAGGATAGCAACATGAGAAGCCTCTAGAACACATTGAGCACTAGGACCTCTGGCAACTACTCTTACCAGTCTCCTCCTCCAAAGACAACTCAGAGTAGGATGGAAGCAATGCTTGAGCAGATTCTTCAGGGGCAGGAACAGTTGACAGTAACATTCAATGGGAAGATTGACAATGTCTATACTGAGCTTACTGGCAAATTTGATGCATTGAATGTTCAAGTTAAGAAGCTGGAGAGCCAAGTTGCACAAACTGCTGGAGCTGTAAAGAGGCAAGAAGGTTTCTTACCAGGAAGAACTGCATCCAATCCTAAGCACTCCTGTAATGTTGTGACC
Organism: Camelina sativa; assembly: GCF_000633955.1. Taxonomy (NCBI): domain Eukaryota; kingdom Viridiplantae; phylum Streptophyta; class Magnoliopsida; order Brassicales; family Brassicaceae; genus Camelina; species Camelina sativa. Next base: position 7,702,649 of record NC_025693.1, read on the forward strand.
TTAAGGAGTGGTAAGCAATTACAGTCTGAAGCTGAGAAGAAGCAAAGAGCCCAAGAACTACAGGAACTGATCGACGAGGATGATAAGTTTGACGATCAGGAACCTGCATCGACCGATGCAGCGGCTAAGCATCGATCGACGCAACCCTCTATGGTCGGAGAAGAATCGAATTTACGAGAGTGCATTGATCGACGCAATACAAGCATCGATCGATGCAATCTACAGACCGAGACAGAAGTGACGAAAGCTTCGATTCCCTAAGAACCCAAGTCTAAACAAGATCTTGATGATGCTAAGTGTAAGGCTATGATGGATAAGCTTATTGTTGAGTTGCCATTGAAAGATGCGGTTAGGACTTCTCCAATGCTTAAGAGATATGTCAAGAGGATGGTAACCTAGGATTTGAATGCTGAGCAGGGAGTGATGATGATTTCAGCCCAAGTTAGTGCTATCATTCAGAACACGATCCCAGAAAAGCTTCCTGATCCTGGTAGTTTTGTTCTTGATTGCACAATATTCACTGACAAGTTTGCTAGATCTTTGTGTGATCTTGGGTCTAGTGTTAATTTAATGCCTATATCAGTAGCACTCAATCTTGGGATGAAAAACTTCAAGCCTACAAGCTTACTCTTATCCTTGCAGACCGATCAATTCGTATTCCTGATGGTATCCTTGAATATGTTCCAATTAAGATTGGTAATTGTTTGATACCTACTGATTTTGTGGTGCTAAAATATGAGGAAGAGCCTAAGGATCCTTTAATCTTGGGAATATCATCCTTAACTACTGCTGTAGCTATTATTGATGTCAAGAAAGGACATATTGGTCTTAATGTTGGCGATTTACAGATGCGCTTTGACATGGATAAGCTGGTTAAGAGGCCAAAAATAGATGGTCAAACTTTTTATGTGGATACATTGTCTAATCTTGCTGAAGAGGTTTTCAAGGAGCTGCATCCTGAGGATCCTCTAGAGAGAGCATTGGTTGCTTCTACTGAAGAAGCTGAGCATTTAGATGATATTGTTGCTGGCTATGTCAAGCTACTAGATGCTAATGAACAAGTGAAGAAGTTGGTAGCACAAGAGGAATTCGTTGGTACTTCTTCACAAGCTGAGAAATTATCAGATTGGAGCCTTGAGAAAGCTTCAAAGCTTGATCTTAATCCACGTCCTGCGGGGTTAAGGTATGCATTTCTGGGTGAAAATTCTTCTTATCCTGTTTATTGTTAATGCTTTCTTAAACAACGCAGAGCTCACTTTACTGCTAAGCAAGCTGCGCAAGTTTCGCAAAGCTCTTAGCTATTCTCCTGATGATATTACAGGGATTTCTCCTGATTTATGCTTGCATTGGATTCATCTTGAGGAAAGAGCTAAGACATCCATTGAAACAAGATCTTTTTGGTGTGGTGAATGATGATGATGAATGTATGCAATGGTGAGATATGAATGGATGGATGGATGGGTGTTTCAATTCCCCTTATGCTGTTGCAGTATAAGAGGTATCAATCCTAAATGAGTGTTTGTGAACAATTAAGATATGTATATGAATCTAAGTTAAGCCAAATGCAAAGATTGTTTGTCACTAACAATCCTAAGATGAAAATGTAAAGATGCAGAAAGCAAAACTACAAAAACTAAGAGCTAAATGTAAATGGAACAGAATGATTATGACTATATGAAGCTAGAACAGAAATAGAAACTACTATGATGAACTAATGCAAGACAATAAT
>NC_025693.1:7705140-7706328 GCF_000633955.1 Camelina sativa
CATAAACCCAGAAAATCTCGAAACTTGCATCAAATGAAAGATAAGAACAAGATCTACAATGTTGCAAAAGGAATCAAACCCAAATTCTTAATATATTGAAAGTTATGGAACCAACAATATTGAAGAATCTAAGAGTTTTCTTAAAAAGGGTACAAAATCTAAGAAAATAAAAAGGCAAAGGGAATAATTCCTTAAAAAGTAAAAACTAGGTTTCTGACTCTCTAAAAAGGTTGCACACCTTGGTGGCTGCAGGTACAAGGCTTTATATAGGAGAGGAGGTGGAAGCACTAAAAACACTAAAAGACAAAATAGTCAACAGCTCGGTCAACTCGACCTGTGCTCGGTCGAGTGGCAGGTCGAGCTGGCTTCTCTCGTGCATTCTCCACTCGGTCGAGTCCTCCTCAGCACACGGTCGAGTGTCTGGTCGAGTGTGCGGTCGAGTTGGACTCTGGACCTTGGTTCTTCAGCCTTAACTCCCTTGTTTCCTCCTCATGATTGCTTCACATCTCTTCTCCATTGCTTCCATGCTCCTTAAGCTCCAAAATCACCTGTTTATGCATGAAAAGATGCAAATGCAATGCAACTAAACTCTAATGCATGATTGGTCCTAAAGCTATGCAATAATGGTTAAAATGGATAGCAAAAGATGCAAAAGATGTGAATATACTAAGGGAAAACAAGGTAAAATATATGAACATCAACACCCCCAAACTTAGTCTTTGCTTGCCCTCAAGCAAATAAGCAAGGCATAAGAAGGTAAGTGAGGTTTGAAAGTGGGATCTCAGCTCCTAAAGCTTGCAAATAGACCATCTAGAATCAATATCCAAGTTATTAATACTAAGATGCAAGTTGAATGAGCTGGAATAAAAGACTTTAGACAAGTATATCACATCCTTTATTGATTTGAGCCTAAATTATCCACATTCATTCAAATCAACCATTTCCTTTAACATTCATTAATCAAGAACATGAATCAATTCTATGCAATGTTTAAACTCATTTGGCTTGGTAATAAAGGGTTTTGAGACAATGATGGTCTCTTTTTAGAGTGGGGCTTGTCAATATCAAGGTTCTCTCATGAAAATGGATTGAGCTTTAGAAGAATGCTAAAGGTAAGAATACTTAGGCACATACAAGAACAAAACCTTGTCTACCCAAAGGTACCCAAAGTGTTTATCCTAGCAATCT
>NC_025693.1:7707956-7711378 GCF_000633955.1 Camelina sativa
TTGTGGAAAAAGTTGTCCACATCCATCTGCATGCTGTCATAGGAGTAGTTGGGGTCTTGTTGGTGACTTGGAGATGGACTTTGGGGCAGCTCGACGATGGCCATCGACCGCGACTCGGTCGAGTGCGTGTCCGAGTGGGGGGGTCGAGCTGGACCGCGAGTGTCAAGATGTTGACCTTGCTGCTGGCAAAACTGCTGGTAGAGAGCTGGATCCATGTAGTATTGAAGTGGCATGGGAGGGTAAAATGGATAACCTGGATAAGCAGCTGGAGGTGAGAAGCCATAGGGTGATCTTGGAAGGTGCTCGGTCGAGTACGTCGGGTGTGCTCGGTCGAGTGGGCGCTCGAGTGACCCAGTCGAGTACCTTGAAAACTGTTGTTCGCGGGTACTTGAGCTCCTCTTCCTCTGATTTGGCTCATACATCGAAGTCCTAGCTGGTTCCAAAGGGTTTGCAACTCTTGAAAGTGCTCTAGTTGAGCTACTTCTTCTTAAAGGGCTTGAATGACTTGGAGATGAGTTTCCACTCTTTAGCTCAGAAATTTCCTTCTTTAAGCCCTTGATGGACTTAGCCATGTTGCCCACCTTCTTCTTAAGTTTATCAAACCTCTTCCCATTCCACTTGCCCCATCTTTGCAAAAGTGTCAACCTCTTGCTATTCTCCCTCACTCCTCTACTATCTCTTGGGTTGGGCTCATAATATTCAAAGTAGAATTGCTCCTCCCCATCAGCCATTTGTGCATTCCTAGCTTCTTCAACTCTAGGTTGAACTATCCCATCAAACCAATGCTCCTCAGCTGGCCAAAAGTCAATGTTGGCTCCTTCTTGAATGGTGGTGAGCTCTTGGTTAGGCAAGATGAGTTGCTTCTTCCCAAGTGTTGGAAGCTCAAAATTGAAAATGTGATTTCCTTGATGCATCTCCTTGGCTAAGATGAGGGTAGAAGTGAGGTAGCTTGAGTCAATCCGTCTTGGTGAGACCCTTTCTCCTCTAAGTGGAACCTTAGCAGCTTGAAGGATTGGAGTAATGATGCCGCCAATGGTAAGTGCTTCTCTTGACCTTTGTTTTCCAACTTTCCTACCCAACTTCTCAATTGAATCATGTGGTCAATGAGCACCATTCCTAGATCAGTCTCCACTGTGCTCCCAAGAATGATGGTACCATTCCTTGCTTGAAAGATTACTCCATTAAGAGCCAAGTCAATCATCTTTAGCTCTCCCTCATTGATGTTCCCAGTTTCCTTCCTTGCAAAGAAGGTGTTGGCAAGAGCTTTGTGGTAGTACCTTAGGACTGGGCTCCTTATCCTTGAGCTCTTGGAGTTGGAGGATGAGTAGAGCTTGTTGTCCCCAATGGTTTCCCACACAGCATACAACTCTTCTCTTGGAACCATCAAACTCCTATTGCTCCCAACCTCAAAACCAAACACATTGGCTATCTTCTTCATTGAGAGATCATACCTCTTCCCCTTGATTGTGAAGGCAATATGACCAGCTCCCAACTCAGCATCCATCCTTGCATATGTGGTCAGCTTGACAGTGGCAAGGAACTCACAACTCTCCTCTTTGTAGCCCTCCATGCAAAGCCCCATAAACTTGGTGAGATTGCTCTTCTCAAAGAGATATTCCACATCCTCATCAATAGCAAGCTTCTCCATGGTCTCCTTGTGTGGATACCTAGTTCCCAAGAAATCCATCCTCATGAAAGCATCATAAAGCTGCTTCTTTGACAGTCCACAAGACTCAGCCTCTCCATCATCCATCAACTCTTCTTCTTCACTTTCTTCCTCACTCTCATCACTCTCCTCTTGTTCAACTTCAACAGCTGGCCTCTTGCCTTTTGCCTTGTGTCTCCTCATGAACTCATTGAGAGTTGGCTCTCTTTCCTCCTCACTTTCAGTCCTCTCAGGATCTTCCTCAACTGGCTCTCTCCTTGGACACGGCACCTGGCTCGACCGGCTGCTCGAACCGCCACTCAGTCGAGTGGTTGATCGAGTGGTGCGTCGAGTGGCTATCCCAGCTTCACCTCTTGATTCAAGGCTGGCATCACGACGTTCCATGGAGCTTGCAGTGGTTTGTTGAGACTTTCTGGTGATCTTAGAAGATATTTTCAAAAGGAACTGAAAGGAATAGACTCAAAGCTCAAAGTTAATAGGTTAGTGACCCAAAAACTTGAAAGAACAAAGCTTGAGCAAAAGATGAACTTTGAGAGAGATTTTAAAACTTGAATTTAGTTGTTTTGAGCAAATGAGAGAGTGTGAGAGGTATAGGATCATGAAAGGTCTATATAAAGAAGCTAAGGGGACAAGGAGACAAGGGTGGAGCGTCCATACCATTCAAATTTGAATTGGGAATCTTTGACTTGCTTTTGGCTGCCACTCGACCCCACACTCGACCAGCACGTGGTCGAGCTCCTTGACCCAAGTTTGAAAATTCAAAATTTTTCTTCCTTTTCTCCCTCCACTCGATCATTCTAGAAGAATGGGAATCGAATGGGCCTCACTCCTTCTCCAGCTCGGTCGAGTACCTCTCGTGGGATGGTCGAGTGGGCCTGCGAATCTCCTTGCCTAAGTCCAAATCTCTCCATACCTAACTCCATTCTCACTAAAAAGCCTGTCCAACACAAACATAAAAGAAAACACATCAAAACTACTAAGAAATTAAACCATATTTACAAAGGATACCTTAGGGACTTCCTCCCTAGTGAGCTTGTTTAAAGTCACTAAGCTTGACTTTGGTTTACTTCTTAAACTTGGTCTAGATACAAAGGAGGTGATGAAATCCTCCCTGGAACCTCTTGGTCACTGTGAAGTTAATCCTTGATCACCTCACCCTTAGCACACAAACCATATTTCTTCTTGATTTTGAGCCTTGGTCTTGCTTTCCTCAAAGACCTCTTGTTCAATTTAACTTGGAGATCCTCAACCATACTATACAGCTCTTGAACTGACCTCTTAAGCTTTTCCACAGAATCCTCTTGAAGTGGGAGCTCAGCCTTTGGAATTACCTTATCAGTTAAGCCTCCTTGACCACCTTTGTCCTTGATAGTAAAAGACTGGTCATCAATGGTAGGAAGGTTGGTTGGATTATAGATGTTGAACTTCATAACTACATCTTCAGCAATGTTCAAGGTCACAAGACCTTCCTTGACATCAATAACTGCTCCAATAGTGGCTAAGAATGGCCTTCCAAGGATGATAGGATCTTCGGGTTCTTTGTCCATCTCCAACACCACAAAATCTGTGTGAACCCTTGCCTTCCCTATCTTGAGTGGGACATTCTCCAACCTACCAACTACTTCTCTGTTTGTCCCATCAGCTAGGAAAACATGGAGGTTGGTGGATTTGAAATCAGTTCTCCCAAGCTTTTGAGCTATGGAGTATGGGATCACACTAGTTGAAGCTCCTAAATCACAAAGGCATTGATTGTAGT
>NC_025693.1:7713785-7722658 GCF_000633955.1 Camelina sativa
GCGGTTACCACCAGTGGTACCGGCTCAGGCTCAGGTAGTGCCACCAGTGGTGGCGGAGGAGCGGCAGCCAGTGGCTGCGGATGCGGGGGTCCATGCTCGTTATCTCAGCATGTTGACAGAGATGGGTCGGTTGCGTACTGAGCAGTTTTCGGGAGGTGTAGATCCTACTGCTGCGGATGCGTGGAGGAAGAGAGTAGAACATAACTTCCATACTGTGAGATGTCCTGAGGATTTTTGGGTGGACATAGGGGTCTACTTTTTGAGTGGTGATGGTGAGTTGTGGTGGAGATCTGTGGCTGCTAGGAGGGTGCAGCGGGAGATGACTTGGGCTGACTTCGTTTTGGAGTTCAACCGCAAGTATTTTCCTAGAGAGGCATTGGATCGTTTGGAGGTGCAGTTCCTTCAGTTGTCTCAGGGGACACGGTCAGTGCGGGAGCTGGACTTGGAGTTTAGTCGACTTCTTTGTTGTGGAGGTTGGGCTATGGAGCCTGAGGAGGCTCAGATCAGGAGGTTCTTGAGGGCTCTACGTGATGATTTGAGAGTTCATTGTAGAGGGCGGAGTTTTGCTACGCGTGCAGAGCTGGTTGAGACTGCAGCAGAGATTGAGGAGGATATCCGGGCACAGTCAGTGCCGGTTGCTCCAGCAGTTCAGCCTAGTAAGGCTCAGCAGCAGGGTGGTTCTAGCAGGGGCGGTAGGCATGCTCAGGGAACCAAGAGGAAGTGGGAGGCTACGCAGAAGCCGAGTGGTGCGGGTTGCTTCGGGTGTGGGAGCAAGGATCACAGGGTTGCTAGTTGTCCCAAGAGGAGTGTTCCGACTGCGGGGCCTCGGGTATGTTATCACTGTAGGGAGACAGGGCACATTAGGCCTTTTTGTCCCAAGCTACAGCCGGCAGCAGTGGCAGCGTTGCAGCAGGTGCAGCCTGGAGGTCAGCAGGTGGCACGGATTGAGCAGGCGCCACGTGTTTACTCGACAGTAGAGACTGGTGGAACCAGTGCCGGGGCGATCACAGGTATAATTTCTGGTACTTAATCTTTGTGAATTTTTGTAGGGTCAGATTTTATGTTCCTGTGATAAATTGTTAGGTTCTCAACACATGAGGTTTGTGTAGGGACCTTGTTGGTGGGCGGGTTTAAGTCCCACGTTATGTTTGATTCTGGAGCTTCGCATAGCTTCATTACTCCAGAGTGTGCAGAGTGTGCGGGGATCAGCGGGGATCCTGGTGAGCGTGCAGGAGTTGTCAGAGTTGCGGGAGGCGAGTTCCTGAGAGTGATTGGTCGAGCTAGAGGAATTGATATTCAGATCGCAGGAGAGTCGTGGCCAGCAGATTTGCTTATCAGTCCAGTGGAGCTGTATGATGTTATTCTCGGGATGGATTGGATGCATCGGCATATGGTGCATTTGGATTGCTATCGGGGTAGAGTGGAGTTTGAGCGTCCAGGAGGGAAGTTGGTTTTTCAGGGTATTAGACCGACTTCGGGGAGTCTCGTGATCTCAACCATTCAGGCTGGGAAGATGATCGAGAAGGGCCGTGAGGCTTATCTGGTTACTATATCTATGCCAGAGTCAGTGGGGAAGTCTACGGTTAGCGGTATTCCAGTAGTGGAAGAGTTTGAGGATGTGTTTCAGTCTTTGCAGGGATTACCACCATCTCGGTCGGATCCTTTTACCATTGAACTGGAACCGGGGACGACACCGTTATCCAAGGCTCCTTACAGAATGGCTCCAGCAGAGATGGCAGAGCTGAAGAAGCAGCTAGAAGATTTGTTGAGTAAGGGATTCATCCGTCCTAGTGTATCACCGTGGGGAGCGCCGGTGTTGTTTGTGAAGAAGAAGGATGGGAGTTTCAGGTTGTGTATTGATTATCGGGGTTTGAACCGGGTCACTGTGAAGAACAAGTATCCTCTTCCTAGGATCGATGAGTTGTTGGATCAGTTGAGGGGTGCTACTTGGTTCTCCAAGGTAGATCTGGCGTCGGGTTATCATCAGATACCGATAGATGAGGCAGATGTGAGGAAGACTGCTTTCAGGACGAGATATGGGCACTATGAGTTTGTGGTGATGCCCTTCGGATTGACTAACGCGCCAGCAGCGTTTATGAGATTGATGAACAGTGTGTTTCAGGAGTTTCTGGATGTATCTGTCATCATTTTCATCGACGATATCCTGGTTTATTCTAAGAGTCCTGAGGAGCATGCAGTGCATTTGAGGGCAGTTATGGAGAAGCTGCGGGAGCAGAAGTTGTTTGCCAAGTTGAGCAAGTGTAGTTTTTGGCAGCGTGAGATGGGCTTTCTGGGTCACATTGTTTCTGCAGAGGGGGTTTCTGTAGATCCAGAGAAGATTCAGGCTATCAGAGATTGGCCTAGACCGCAGAATGCCACAGAGATCAGGAGTTTCCTTGGATTGGCAGGTTACTACAGGAGATTTGTGCAGGGGTTTGCAAGCAGAGCACGTCCTATGACTAAGTTGACAGGGAAGGATGTTCCTTTTGTCTGGTCAGAAGAGTGTGAGGAAGGCTTTGCAAGCCTGAAGGAGATGTTGACTACTGCGCCAGTGTTGGCTTTGCCTGAGCAGGGAGAACCCTATGTGGTTTATACAGATGCATCTAGAGTTGGTTTGGGTTGTGTTCTGATGCAGCATGGGAAGGTGATTGCCTATGCTTCGCGGCAGTTGCGGGTGCATGAAGGCAACTATCCTACTCATGATTTGGAGATGGGTGCGGTAGTTTTTGCCCTGAAGATTTGGAGGTCTTATCTTTATGGTGCAAAGGTACAGGTGTTTACAGATCATAAGAGCCTGAAGTATATATTCTCTCAGCCTGAGCTGAATTTGAGACAGAGGCGGTGGATGGAGCTTGTGGCAGATTATGATTTGGAGATAGCCTATCATCCTGGTAAGGCTAACACGGTTGCAGATGCTCTGAGTCGGAAGAGGGTAGCTTCGGCTCAGGAGCAGGAGATGGAGTCTCTGGTAGGGGAGATCAGTGCGTTGAGCTTATGTGCTGTTTCACAGGAACCGTTGGGTTTGGAAGCAGTAGATAGAGCAGATCTTCTGAGTAGAGTGCGGTTGGCTCAGGAGAAGGATTTGGGGCTGGTGAATGCCTCTAAGGATGTGGATTCAGAGTATCAGGTCTCAGATAATGGTACTATCTTGGTGCACGGTCGGGTTTGTGTGCCCAAGGATGAGGAGTTGAGACAGGAGATTCTGAGAGAGGCTCATGCGAGCAAGTTGTCCATTCATCCAGGAGCGACTAAGATGTACCGTGATCTCAAGAGGTACTATCATTGGGTCGGGATGAAGAAGGATGTAGCTAGTTGGGTTTCGAGGTGTGATGTGTGTCAGCTAGTGAAGGCTGAGCATCAGGTTCCTGGCGGGTTACTGAAGAGTTTACCCATTCCTGAGTGGAAGTGGGATATGATCACCATGGATTTTGTGGTAGGATTGCCAGTGTCACGGACCTTTGATGCTATTTGGGTCATTGTGGACCGGTTGACTAAGTCAGCACATTTTCTGGCCATTAAGAAGACTGATGGAGCAGCGGTCTTGGCTAAGAAGTATGTGAGGGAGATAGTCAGGTTGCATGGGGTGCCAGCGAGCATTGTGTCTGATAGGGATTCTAAGTTCACTTCGGTGTTCTGGAAGGCATTTCAGGCAGAGATGGGCACTAAGGTGCATATGAGTACAGCTTATCATCCCCAGACAGATGGACAGTCTGAGAGGACGATCCAGACGCTGGAGGATTTGCTGAGGATGTGTGTGTTGGATTGGGGTGGCCATTGGGCAGATCACCTGAACCTGGTAGAGTTTGCTTACAACAACAGCTATCAGGCGAGTATTAAGATGGCTCCTTATGAGGCTTTGTATGGGAGGCCATGTCGTACACCATTATGCTGGACTCAGGTGGGGGAGAGGAGCATGTTTGGTGCTAGTTTTGTTCAGGAGACCTCAGAGAAGATTCGGGTTCTCAAGCTGAACATGAAGGAGGCTCAGGATAGGCAGAGGAGTTATGCAGATAGGAGGAGGAGAGATCTTGAGTTTCAGGTAGGAGACAGAGTGTACCTCAAGATGGCCATGTTGCGGGGTCCGAACAGGTCATTGTCAGAGACTAAGTTGAGTCCGAGGTATATGGGTCCATTCAGAGTGATTGAGCGGGTTGGACCAGTGGCATATAGATTGGAGTTACCTGAGGTGATGCGTGCATTCCATAAGGTTTTCCATGTGTCTATGTTGCGGAAGTGTCTCCGTGAGGGAGAGGAGGTGTTGGCTAAGATTCCTGAGGATCTTCAGCCTAACATGACTTTGGAGGCGAGACCAGTGAGGGTTCTCGAGAGGAGGATCAAGGAACTTCGGAAGAAGAAGATTCCTTTGATGAGAGTCCTGTGGGACTGTGATGGTGTTGAGGAGCAGACTTGGGAGCCTGAGGCAAAGATGAAGGCAAGGTTCAAGAAGTGGTATGAGAAGCAAGCCGCGACTTGAGCTTGTTTAGCCTGGTCCCATCTGTAATCCGTGGCTGGAGCGGGAATGGAGTATTCCAGCCCATCTCTCTTGTTACTCGGTCGCTTGGGGTGGTTGGTTGTGCGACTCAGTAACAAGATGAGGTGGTGTTCGGGGTACAAAGTTTCCGTGAGGCGGGGTTTTGGAGGAAAGTTTCCTGAAATAGAAGTTTCCAAAAGTGGAAAGTTTCCAAAAATGGAAAGTGCTAAATATGGAAAGTTTTACGGGAGTTAGAATTTGTCCATTTTAGCGGTGGAGAGCCTTGGAGGGGCTTGTGTGTGGCCTTAGTGGCGGACTTTTGAGTCAGTGTGCCCGTGTGTGGCAGTCTTTTTAGACATTGTGTGGTCTTTGTGACGGGCTTTTTAGCCAGAGTGTCTTTGTGGCGGTCCTCTTTAGGACATTTGTTTGGCCTTGGTGGCGGTCCTCTTTAGGACATTTGTTTGGCCTTGGTGGCGGTCCTCTTTAGGACATTTGTTTGGCCTTGGTGGCGGTCCTCTTTAGGACATTTGTTTGGCCTTGGTGGCGGTCCTCTTTAGGACATTTGTTTGGCCTTGGTGGCGGTCCTCTTTAGGACATTTGTTTGGCCTTGGTGGCGGTCCTCTTTAGGACATTTGTTTGGCCTTGGTGGCGGTCCTCTTTAGGACATTTGTTTGGCCTTGGTGGCGGTCCTCTTTAGGACATTTGTTTGGCCTTGGTGGCGGTCCTCTTTAGGACATTTGTTTGGCCTTGGTGGCGGTCCTCTTTAGGACATTTGTTTGGCCTTGGTGGCGGTCCTCTTTAGGACATTTGTTTGGCCTTGGTGGCGGTCCTCTTTAGGACATTTGTTTGGCCTTGGTGGCGGTCCTCTTTAGGACATTTGTTTGGCCTTGGTGGCGGTCCTCTTTAGGACATTTGTTTGGCCTTGGTGGCGGTCCTCTTTAGGACATTTGTTTGGCCTTGGTGGCGGTCCTCTTTAGGACATTTGTTTGGCCTTGGTGGCGGTCCTCTTTAGGACATTTGTTTGGCCTTGGTGGCGGTCCTCTTTAGGACATTTGTTTGGCCTTGGTGGCGGTCCTCTTTAGGACATTTGTTTGGCCTTGGTGGCGGTCCTCTTTAGGACATTTGTTTGGCCTTGGTGGCGGTCCTCTTTAGGACATTTGTTTGGCCTTGGTGGCGGTCCTCTTTAGGACATTTGTTTGGCCTTGGTGGCGGTCCTCTTTAGGACATTTGTTTGGCCTTGGTGGCGGTCCTCTTTAGGACATTTGTTTGGCCTTGGTGGCGGTCCTCTTTAGGACATTTGTTTGGCCTTGGTGGCGGTCCTCTTTAGGACATTTGTTTGGCCTTTGTGGCGGGCTGTTTAGCCAGAGTGTCTTTGTGACGGTCCTTCGGGACAGATGGTCTTTGTGACGGTCCTTCGGGACAGATGGTCTTTGTGACGGGCTTTTTAGCCAGAGTGTCTTTGTGACGGTCCTCTTTAGGACATTTGTTTGGTCTTTGTGGCGGTCCTCTTTAGGACATTTGTTTGGCCTTGGTGGCGGTCCTCTTTAGGACATTTGTTTGGCCTTGGTGGCGGTCCTCTTTAGGACATTTGTTTGGCCTTGGTGGCGGTCCTCTTTAGGACATTTGTTTGGCCTTGGTGGCGGTCCTCTTTAGGACATTTGTTTGGCCTTGGTGGCGGTCCTCTTTAGGACATTTGTTTGGCCTTGGTGGCGGTCCTCTTTAGGACATTTGTTTGGCCTTGGTGGCGGTCCTCTTTAGGACATTTGTTTGGCCTTGGTGGCGGTCCTCTTTAGGACATTTGTTTGGCCTTGGTGGCGGTCCTCTTTAGGACATTTTGTTTGGCCTTTGTGGCGGCCCTTGTGGCGTGTATATGATCCTTGTGTGGTCATGAGGTATTCCAGTGAGGGAATATGTGGTTGGTAGGACATTGAGATGTTTTTACGCGAGCCACGGGAAGGAAACCTGGATAGGGATAGGACTCAGACGTGTTCAGAATCGTTTGCTCGCGACTCTTGGGGGACTTAGGTTCTCCTAGTACTGCCATATTCAGAGACTTTGTGGCTCGGGAGTATGGTTGGTATATCGACTTCGGATGACGATCCGGGGGCGCGCTGTAGGGTGGCAACCCGAGAGACGAGTTTGGACTTTTCCTTATATATTATGGCATGCGGGCTTCGGCCTGATGAGGAGCCAACATTTGGCATGCAGACTTAGGTCTGATGAGGAGCCAATAAAAACTCAAGGTTTAGGCCTATGAGTAAAGGAAAGTCCAAAAAGTCAAGAGCAAATGACGCCTGGAGCGTGAGTCTATCGCCTAGAGGTGACCTTCTGTAGATCGGTCGGAGAAGTGCGGGCCGTGGAGACGGTTGCACGGGAGTCCTTGGCTGATGGTTGTTCGAGATTCGAGGACGAATCTAGATTGGTGGGGGAGAATTGTAACACCCGCAAACCAATTTTTGGTATTTTGGTAAGGGTGTCGATCGACACCACAGGGGGAGTGTCGATCGACACCAGTTGTGGCCGGTTTGGTCGGTTCAATTTTAATTGTCCGGTTTGCGTGGTTGGTTTAGGGAATCCCTAAATCGAGTTTTTAGAGGTAGAAAACGACCTAGGGTCGTGTTATTTGGAGTTATTCGCCGTTTTTGAGAGAAAAACAAAAGAGAGAGTGTTCTTGAGCTTTTGGGAAGAGATTGAGAGATTCCTTGCTGTTCTTGGGAGATCTAAGGCTGGGAAGGTGTTAGAAGCTTGCTAGGAGTGAGGGAATTCGTTCTTGTTGGTCAGAATCTTCTTGAAAGAGGTGAGTGCATGACCATGGCTTATCTAAGCTAAGATCTCTAGATTCTATGTGATTTGGTGCTTATGTGGTTGTTTCTTTGAGTTCTCTATGATATTTCGTTGCTGTCTGGGCTGGGTTTGGCTTCTGGGAGTGCAAGGAGCGGATTGGAGAAGATTGGAGGCGAGATTCGGAGTTTCTGATCGAGGGAAATCGCTGCTCGGCATCGGTGTCGGTCGACACCAGTTGGGGTGTCGGTCGACACCAACGCGAGGACGGCTCGGGACTTTGGCGAGTGTCGATCGATGCCATGTGGAGGTGTCGGTCGACACAAACTAGGGTTTTCGGGAGTGTCGGGCAGGGTGTCGGTCGACACCAGTTTGGTGTCGGTCGACACCAGATAGTCAGTGTCGATCGACACCATCTGGTGTCGGTCGACACCCCTCTTCCAGTCATGATGGATGTTGCATGCTTTGTTTATTGCCTGGTTTGTTTTTATTGATTGTTGGTTGTGGCATGTAGAGATCTTATTGCTTGTGTGTATAGCCCAGTAGATGGGAGGATTGCCTCACTGAGTGTTTATCAAATACTCATGCATCTCAATTTGTGTTTATGGTGCAGGTAAAGGCAAAGTGTGATCGTGGAATCAAGGCAATGAAGAGGATAATGTTCTAGGGACTTGGTTGGATGTTGTCTGGCATTGTTAGGTTGCTAGAGTTGAGTCTTAGAGCATTGTTAGGATTGTTGGTTATTTGATTTATGCTCTTTGGAATTAATACTAGATATTGATTATTTGGTTATTGGATTATTGGTTTATCGGTTATTTATTGGTATGTTGTTCCGCTGTTGGTTGTGAATGTGGTTAGGTGACTAGTGGGTATGGGACCACTAGTTGTAGTTTATTTATATATTTATATTATTTATTATTTAAAAAAAAAAAAAAAAGTCGGTCGTTTCAGTAGTGGAGGTAACTGATTGTGCAAGGCAGATAGAATGGTCCTGGATCCTTAAGCTTAATTGGGATGATCACTCCTCCAAGGTTCTCAAGATCCTTCTCATCTTGAGCTTGAGCCTTCTTCTTTGACAAATCAAGCAAAAAATCTCTATAGAGAGGATAAGGTTCATACTGTTCCAAGGCAGGTCCTCTCTCCTCTTCTTGGTAAGCTATGATGACCTCTCGTATGGCTAACACTTCTTCCTTTTTCTCAACCACAACTTCTTCTTTGACAACCCTTACTTCCTCTTGTTGCTTAGCCAACATTTCTTTTCTCTCAATGATTTCCCTTAATTCATTGATCCTTTGTGCTTTGAAACGTCCAGGGAATGGTAGAGGTGGCTTGTAGGCAGGAGGAATGTACTTAGCAGGTTTAACAGCTCCTGATCCTCCAGCTCGATCGACCACTCGATCAGGCACTCGGTCGAGTGCTGGCTCGAGTACCTGGTCGAGTGCAATGGCGGATTCAGATTTCTCCGCACAAACTTCACTCAAAGCTTCAATAACTGATCAATCCTCCCCATCTTGAACATCACTGTCCTCAGTGACTTCCTTATCAGAGATATGGATGGCTTTTGCAGTGAACTCCCTTGGATTTTGAACAGCTTTTCCAGGGAGTTGGTTGGGTTTAGGAG
>NC_025693.1:7724725-7725452 GCF_000633955.1 Camelina sativa
TCCACATCCTCATCAATGGCAAGCTTCTACATGGTCTCCTTGTGTGGATACCTAGTTCCCAAGAACTCCATCCTCATGAAAGCATCATAAAGCTGCCTCTTTGACAGTCCACAAGACTCAGCTTCTCTATCATCCATCAATTCTTCTTCTTCACTTTCTTCCTCACTTTCACTTTCACTCTCTTCTTGCTCAACTTCAACAGCTGGCCTCTTCCCTTTGGCCTTGTGTCTTCTCATAAACTCATTGAGAGTAGGCTCCCTTTCCTCCTCACTCTCAGTCCTCTCAGGATCTTCCTCAACTCGCTCTCTCCTTGGACACGGCACCTGGCTCGACCGGCTGCTCGAACCGCCACTCGGTCGAGGGGTCGATCGAGTGGTCCATCGAGTGACTCTCCCAGCTTCACCTCTTGATTCAAGGTCAGCATCAGGACGTTCCATGGAGCTTGCAGCGGTTTGGTGAGACTTCTTGGTTATCTTGGAAGACATTTTCAAAAGAAACTGAAGGGAATAGACTGAAAGCTCAAAGTTAATAGGTTAGTGACCCAAGAACTTGAAAGAACAAAGCTTGAGCAAGAGATAAACTTTGAAAGAGATTTTAAAGCTTGAATTTAAATGTTTTGAGCAAATGAAAGAATGTGAGAAGTATAGGATCGTGCAAGGACTATATAAAGAAGCTAAGGGGACAAGGAGACAAGGGTGGAGCGTCCATACCATTCAAATTTGAATTG
>NC_025693.1:7727747-7728257 GCF_000633955.1 Camelina sativa
CCAATGAAGTGAATAGACTTTTGTTGGCTAAGAAGGATCTTGTCAAGCTTCTCATTGACCATCTTCAAGTCCTTCTTGTACTTGTCCTCTTGATCAGTTGAGGAACTCCTTATGGTTCTGTCATAGTCTTCATTATAGTTGCCATCTGACTGAGCAAGATTCTCTACTAATTCCCAGCCTTCTTCCACATTCTTGTTGAGGAAGTTGCCATTAGAAGCTGTGTCAAGAAGCATCCTTATCTTGGGAAGCACTCTTCTATACAATATACTCAAGAGTGACTCATTGCTGAAGCCATGATGAGGACATTGAGTCTGAAATCCTTTGAACCTCTCCCATGCTTNTCTATACAATATACTCAAGAGTGACTCATTGCTGAAGCCATGATGAGGACATTGAGTCTGAAATCCTTTGAACCTCTCCCATGCTTCACAAAAGCTTTTATTGTTTCTTTGAGCAAACCCACAAATCTCATTCCTCAACCTAGCAGTCCTTGCATTGGAGAAGAATTTG
>NC_025693.1:7728357-7729469 GCF_000633955.1 Camelina sativa
TTCTTGTTGAGGAAGTTGCCATTAGAAGCTGTGTCAAAAAGCATCCTTATCTTGGAAAGTACTCCTCTATACAATGTGCTCAAGAGTGACTCATTGCTGAAGCCATGATGAGGACATTAAGTCTTAAATCCTTTGAACCTCTCCCATGCTTCACAAAAGCTTTCATTGTTTCTTTGAGCAAACCCAGAAATTTCATTTCTCAATCTAGCTGTCCTACTCGAGTGACCCGGTCGAGTGCCTCGAAGATTGATGTTCTCGGGTACTTGAGCTCCTCTTCCTCTGATTTGGCTCATACATTGAAGCCCTAGCTGGTTCCACAGGATTCGCAACCCTTGAAAGTGCTCTCTCCTCAAAGGGCTTGAATGGCTAGGAGATGAGTTTCCACTCTTCAGCTCAGCAATCTCCTTCTTTAAGCCTTTGATAGACTTAGCCATGTTGGTCACCTTCTTCTTCAGCTTATCAAACCTCTTTCCATGCCACTTGCCCCACTTTTGCAAAAGAGTTAACCTCTTGGCATTCTCCCTCACTCCTCTACTATCTCTTGGGTTGGGCTCATAATCTTCAAAGTAGAACTGCTCCTCTCCATCAGCTACTTGTGCATTCCCAGCTTCCTCAACTCTAGGTTGAACCACTCCATCAAACCAATGCTCCTCAGCTGGCCAAAAATCAATGTTGGCTCCTTCTTGAATGGTGGTGAGCTCTTGGTTAGGCAATATGAATTGCTTTTTCCCAAGTGTTGGAAGCTCAAAGTTGAAAATGTGGTTCCCTTGATGCATCTCCTTGGCTAGGATGAGAGTAGAAGTGAGGTAGCTTGAGTCAATCTATCTTGGTGAGACACANATTGAGTCTGATATCCTTTGAACCTCTCCCATGCCTCACAAAAGGTCTCATTGTTTCTTTGAGCAAACCCAGAAATTTCATTTCTCAATCTAGCTGTCCTAGCATTGGAGAAGAATTTGGCTAAGAAAGCCTTCTTGCAAGCATCCCATGTGGTTATTGCTCCTGTAGGAAGAGTTTTCTCCCAAAGATGTGCCTTATCTCCAAGTGAGAATGGAAAGAGCCTCAACTTGAAACCATCTTCACTCACTCCATTTATCTTGGTTAGACCATAG
>NC_025693.1:7731641-7786412 GCF_000633955.1 Camelina sativa
CCTCTTCTTGGTAAGCTATGATGATCTCTTGAATGGCTGACACTTGTTCCTTTTTCTCAACCAAAGCTTCTTCTTTCAAAACCCTTTCTTCATCTTGTTGCTTAGCCAACATCTCCTTTTTCTCAATTATTTCCCTTAACTCCTTGATCTTCTGTGCTTTGAAACGTCCAGGGAATGGTAGAGGTGGCTTGTAGGCAGGAGGAATGTACTTAGCAGGCTTGACAGCTTCGGAGTCTCCAGCTCGATCGGCCACTCGAGCATGCACACGGTCGAGTGACTGCTCGAGTTCCTGGTCGAGTTCGCTTGCGAGCTCCTGTTGCTTTGCACAAACGTCACTTGGGGCTTCAGTAACTAATGAATTCCCCCAAACTTGGACTTCACTGTCCTTAGTGACTTCTTCCTCTTGAATTTGAATTGCTTTGGCTGTGAACTCCCCTGGATTTTGAACAGCTTTTCCAGGGAGTTGGTTGGGTTTTGGAGCTGAAGTAGAGGCTATGTTACTTTCCATATACTTCACTCTTGAATTAAGACCCTCAAACTTCATATTCAGATCATTGTACTGTGATGTTAACCTTTGGTTCAACTCAGCAAACTGCTTGGCTTCCTCAATCTTTCCTTGTGTTTGCCCAATCAACAATTGTTGCATCATTGCTTTTAAGTCTTGTTATTGGCCTTGGTTAGTCTGAAACCCTGGTGAGGGACACAACTGAGGCTGGAACACTTGGTGTTGTTGTTTGGGGATGTAGTTTTGTTGTTGTTGAGGCTGTTGAGGTGGATAGACTTGGTCTTGAGGATTGGCCACATTGGTACTCCTATAAGAGAGATTGTTGTTCTTGAAACCCCCTTGGTTGTAGCCTTTGAATCCTCCCTGGTTTTGTATGTAGCACAACTCAGCAAACTCAGTCTCCCCCTCTTGAACTGGAACCTCTTCTTCACCAATGAAGTGAATAGACTTTTGTTGGCTAAGAATGATCTTGTCAAGCTTCTCATCGACCATCTTCAAGTCCTTCTTGTACTTGTCCTCTTGATCAGTTGAGGAACTCCTTATGGTTCTGTCATAGTCTTCATTATAGTTGCCATCTGACTGAGCAAGATTCTCTACTAATTCCCAGCCTTCTTCCACATTCTTGTTGAGGAAGTTGCCATTAGAAGCTGTGTCAAGAAGCATCCTTATCTTGGGAAGCACTCTTCTATACAATATACTCAAGAGTGACTCATTGCTGAAGCCATGATGAGGACATTGAGTCTGAAATCCTTTGAACCTCTCCCATGCTTCACAAAAGCTTTTATTGTTTCTTTGAGCAAACCCACAAATCTCATTCCTCAACCTAGCAGTCCTTGCATTGGAGAAGAATTTGGCTAAGAAAGCCTTCTTGCAAGCATCCCATGTGGTTATTGCTCCAGTAGGAAGAGTCTTCTCCCAAAGGTGTGCCTTATCTCCAAGTGAGAATGGGAAGAGCCTCAACTTGAATCCATCTTCACTCACTCCATTGATCTTTGTAAGACCACAGATTCTGTCAAACTCATCAAGGTGATCTAGTGGATCCTCCATTGGCAACCCATGGAACTTGTTAGCTTGAATCATGGAGATCAATCCACTCTTGATCTCAAAGTTGTTGTTTGGCACTGTTGGAGGCACAATACCAGCCCTTTGGTTGTGGGTGTTGGGTGCATCTCCAGCTCCAATGTGCCTAGGTCTCTGCTCATGGTTAGCTTGTTGCTCCATGATCACTGAATCCTCTTGCTGAACTTGAACTACCCTTCTTCTCTGATTTCCCAAACCCTTTTGCTTCCTATGCATGTTGTCAATAGGCCTTTGAAGATTATCTTTCCCTTTAGACCTTGTTTGCATCAACAAACGCGAGTACAGATTTGAACAGGTTCACAATTGAGCTCAGGCTCGTCTGGGGGGTCAAGTCAAGTGGGAAATGTTGTCCAAATGTACACGGCTTCTGGCTCGATCAAGTGCTCGATCATTGCTCGGTCGAGTGGTGGTCGAGTGACTGGTCGAGTGGTACCTGAAATGGAACTTCAACCTAGCAACAGAAGATTCAAGTGTATAAACGAATTTAATCTTAGACTAATATGGATCCTAAATGTCACAAAAACACACTCAAATGGGCAATGGCGCCAAATTGAAACAAGATTCTTATATGGTGGTGAATGATGATGAATGTATGCAATGGTGAGAAATGAATGGAATGATGGATGGGTGTTTCAATTCCCCTTATGCTGTTGCAGTATAAGAGGTATCAATCCTAAATGAGTGTTTGTGAACAATTAAGATATGCATATGAATCTAATTTAAGAGAAATGTAAAGATTGCTTGTCACTAACAATCCTAAGATGTAAATGTAAAGATGCAGAAAGTAAACTACAAGAACTAATAACTAAATGCAAATGAAACTGAATGATTGTAACAGTAATGAAGCAAGAACAGAAATAGAAACTACTACTAATGAACTAATGCAAGACAATCAATGAACTGAAAACTAAATGTATGCAACTGGAATGAAACAGGAATGAAACAGGACAATCACAAATCATAAACCAGAGTTCTGGGGATGAACTCGAGCAAGCACTCGACCGAGTGTAGGTCGAGTGGGAGGTCGAGTTGGTTAAATCCGGGAAAACAGAGCAACACAAGAAAAACAGAGCAATGCAAATACGAATCAAACAACAAGCAAGCAACTGGATTAAGACTTTAAAATCAATAAACAAGGAAGGTCCTGAGGATGGATTCATGGGATGAACTAATCATTGTGGTTATCTAACTTGGTCAACAAATCTCAAGCAAACTTTGAGCTAACCTCTAGACATATAAATCTAAGACAAGTTTCTCCCACTCTCATGGTCAAGAAACAATCAAACCTATGCAATTCTAGACTTGTTCTCACACAGTAAAGAATCTACACAAGCAGGCATTAAGCAATACATCTCAAACCAAACAAGACCTCTAATCTCTTAGCAAGCCTAATGGTAAGCTCTAGATCTAGCCTTATCTATGCTTCTTAAACATTGGTGTGATGCTAAGAAGCTTGAGATCAGATCCTACCCTCTCAGATATAGGATCAGCATTAAGAACATCTAGCCTAGAAGAGATCTACAACAATCAAGCTTGACCAAATCACACAAACCACAAGATCAATCCATCCTAACCCATCCTCAAGATCCTAAGCAAACTACTCACAACAATACATGATGAACAAAGTCAAAAACCCAGAAAATATTGAAACTTGCATTATTAGAAAGATGAAACAAAGATCTTCAATATTGATGAAAGGATCAAACTCAAATTCTCAATATTAAGAAAGTTATGAAACCAACAATATTAAGGAATTTAGTCTTTTTCAAGTACAAGATCTAAGAAAAATAAAAGTGCAAAAAGAATAATTCCCAAAAGGGTAAAAACTAGGTTTAGAGAATATCTAAAAAGCTGGACTCTATTGGTGGCTGCAGGTACAAGGCTTTATATATGAGGGGAGTGGAAGCCCTAAAAATACAAAAAGTCAAAGTAGTCAACGGCTCGGTCAACTCGACCAGTGCTCGGTCGAGTGGCTGGTCGAGCTGGCTTCTCTCGTGCAATCTCCACTCGGTCGAGTCCTCCTCAGCACACGGTCGAGTGTCTGGTCGAGTGTGCGGTCGAGTTGGACTCCGGACCTTGTTGTTTCAGCCTTAACTCTCTTGCTTTCTCCTCATGATTGCTTCACTTCTCCTCAGCATTGCATCCATGCCCCTTAAGCTCCAAAATCACCTGTTTATGCATGAAAAGATGCAAATGCAATGCAACTAAACTCTAATGCATGATTGGTCCTAAAGCTATGCAATAATGGTTAAAATGGATAGCAAAAGATGCAAAAGATGTGAATAAACTAAGGGAAAACAAGGTAAAATATATGAACATCACTTCCTAGGTTTTGTTGTTAGTGAACAGCGACTCAAGGTGGACGGCGAGAAGATTCGAGCCATCGAGGAATGGCCCATGCCTACTAGTGTTTCACACGTCTGATCCTTTCATGGACTCGCTAGTTTCTACCACCGGTTCATGAAAGATTTCAGTACAATCGCGGCGCCTCTTACCGCGGTGATCAAGAAGAATCAGGAGTTCAAATGGGAGGAGGATCAAGAACGGGCCTTCAAGGAGCTTAAAAGGCGCCTCACTCAAGCTCCCCTACTCGTCCTACCTGACTTCAACAAAACTTTCGAGGTGGAGTGTGACGCGTCCAGTGTAGGCATTGGAGCGGTTCTCACACCAGGCGGCACACCGGTGGCCTATTTCAGTGAGAAACTCAGCGGTGCCACTCTCAACTATCCTACCTACGATAAGGAGCTATACGCATTGGTTCGTGCCATGGAGACCTGGCAGCACTACCTTTTGGCCCGGGAGTTTGTGATTCAGACGGACCACGAGACCTTGAAGCATCTACGAGGTCAGACCAGCCTCAAAAGGAGGCACGCTAAATGGCTGGAGTTCATTGAGTCTTTTCCCTACGTGATCAAGTACAAGAAAGGCAAGGAAAATATCGTTTCCGACGCTTTGTCACAAAGACACACCTTGATCACCACCATGGACGCCAAAGTTTTGGGGTTTGAGAGCATCAAAGAGGCGTATGCCAACGCCGCTGAGTTTGGAGATTGTTTCAAGAACCATGGCAAGGGCATGTTCACCGAGTTCTATGTTTACGACGGCTATCTTTTCCTGGACCGGCGTTTATGCATCCCAACCGGCTCTATTTGAGAGTTGCTGACCCGAGAAGCCCAAAGTGGAGGCATGTCCGGACAGTTTGGTATAACAAAAACTTTGGCCATCCTCCAAGAACACTTCTATTGGCCGAAGATGCAAAGCATGGTCGAGAAGCATTGTGGACAATGCGTGGTGTGTCGTGCGTCCAAGTCAACTACCCACCCGCACGGCCTGTACACACCACTGCCAGTTTCGACTGGACCTTGGATCGACCTATCGATGGATTTCGTCCTTGGATTGCCACCCTTACACAGGAAGGACAGTTTGATGGTCGTGGTCGATCGGTTCTCAAAGATGGCGCATTTCATTCCATGTCATAAGAGCCACGACGCGGTCCAATTGGCCGACCTATTCTTTAGTCAAGTGCGACTCCATGGTTTACCGCGGACCATTATTTCTGATCGTAATCCGAAGTTCCTTAGACATTTCTGGCGGACCCTATGGAAGAAACTTGGAACCAAACTGCTGTACTCCACCGCCGCACACCCGCAAACCGACAGCCAGACCGAGGTCGTGAACTGATCCATTGGAGCCTTTACTTCGAACGGCGATCGCAAGCAACAAAGGGACATGGATAGAATGCGTCTGACTCATCGAGTTCGCATACAATCAAGCCATTCACTCGGCCAACAAGAAATCACCATTTGAGGTCGCTTACGGGTTTAAGCCTCTTACGCTGATGGATTTACTACTGTTACCACCAGACGAGGTCGAGAACCAAGATGGAGCGGCAAGAGCCGAATTAGTCAAGAAGATTCATGAGGAAGTTCGAGCAAACATCGAGAGAAGGACCCAACAATATGCACGTTTCCTCAACCGGGGACGCAAACCTATGCTCTTCAAACCAGGAGATTGGGTTTGCCTGCACCTAAGGCCGGAGTGGTTCGCACAGAAGAGGAAGGACAAGCTTAGCCCGCGTGGCGATGGACCTTTCCAAGTCATAGAGAAGATCAACGACAACGCCTATCGCCTTGAACTGCCAGGTGAGTACAACACTTCTACATCATTCAACGTAACTGATCTTGTTCCGTTTGATGCAGGTGAAGACGAAGAAGTTTTGGGGACAAAACCTTCTTAAGGGGGAGGGAATGATGTGAGCACGGGACCGGACACGCGACCAGGAATGCTTGTACTGGACCAGGACACCCAGGACACTGCCGAGACACTTGCATTACCTGCGGGACAACATCAAGCCAGCGCACCAAGGATCACTCTGGGAGCTACTTCACGATCAAAGAGTTCGTCTAAGGCCGCAAGACAGACGATCAACCGGTTCGTGCAAGCCTTTTTTTGAGAAGATCAAGAGAACAACCCGGCCAAGGCGACCCATGTGGAGACCGTTTGCACGGCCTTCATCCTTACCCAAGGATGAAGGCGACGAAGTCGTTAGGATCATGACCCGTACTCTTTTTCCTTAATCTGGGTTTGTCCCACGAGGTTTACCAGAGAAGGTTTTAATGAGGCGACGAGTCCTAACGCAAACCTCCACGTTTTGAAGCTGATGACGTGGTTCCCGCGTCAAAACCTAAGGACGTGTTATCTTTTTGTTTAAGCGTTGTGTTTCTAACTTTGTCTAGAACTTTCTTTTGTAACGTTAGAGTAGTGTGACGTGTGTGGTCCTGTTTAAACAACTTAGAGGGCGACGTGTTCTCCATCAAAGGAAACACGTCAAGGGCAAACGTGTGTGGACCATATCGAGTCTGCTTGTCCTTGGTTCCCTCTAAACCCTCACACTATTTAAACCCTCCTTTCTATTTTAAAAGGCAGACTTGAATGAAATTATTTTCCCAAAGAGTGATTTTTTGTTTCTTGTCTCAACTCTCTCTTTAGTCATAGTCCAGGACTAGCTCTTGAGAAACCCTAGCAGATTCACGAACCGGGTTCGTAATCTACTAGTTTGGTCGTATCACGAGTCGAGCCAACACTCGTGTGTCATCATTTGATCCACCCTTGCTACCACCTCCTCTAGCAAACCATTACTAGGTTCGCTAGTCGCTGACCGTTCAAAGCCATTCCGTACCATCTCGCGTTTTCCCTCGTTCAATCAGCACCAAAACTCATTTCCATCGTTCGTTCCACCCCTTCGTTTGTTCTCCATCGTTTGGCCCGAAGGAAGTTCACGATACACCGACCGTCCCGAGGATCCGACGTTCCATCCGTACTGCGAGCCGACCTGTGCTCACATCATGTTCGGTATGAGATCTATTTGCCTGATCTTTGTGATATTTACGGTTTTAGCAGAGAGCCAGAGGAAGTTTCACTTCCAGAAGAATATGTAGACGTCGCGCATCTCTGGTCATACTTCGGGACTGGCGACTATGATAGATGTGAGGCATCTAGTGCTCAGGTATCTATTTAGGGCCATAGCGAACACTATTTTATGTAAGATGGATCCTGGGAAGATGAGATTGACTGAGCTGTATCTGTTTGCATATGGGGTTTATGATTTGTTTCTGAGGATGATAGATGGGTAGACCCTGAGAGAGTTAACTATGGTGCAGTATTTGATACCCACTTGATCTCTCTGAAGTTCAAGGCCTTCGGGCATGGGAAGACAGAGTATATTGGGAGTCTGCTTACTCCTATTTTTCAGAGGCTGCGTATTGCTACTGATACTGTCACCATTTGTACGGAGCGGAGCGTAATTGATGAGGCTCATTTGCGGCGAACCACTTGGATGAAGAAGGAGATGCTATGGAGTTTTTGTGATTCTACTGGTAGTCATCTGATCAGACTGCCACGACCAGACCTCACCACTATGTGAGAGGATGCAGAGCAGTTGCATTTTTTTCCTGATGCCGCTGATTTTGTTGCACCACTGCCTTCCCGTCATCAGCGCACTGCTGCTACACCTGCTGAGCCACATGTTGCTGCTGATTTTGCTGGTGATTACCCTGCTGGGGATTTTGAGTTTGGTTCTTCTTCTGCTACTGCGCCACTTGAGTTTCCGGAGCCACCACAAAATTCTGCCACTATGGAACAGGGAGCTTATTCGGCGTACCAGACCTCTACTATGTGTTCCTTCTGGAACGCGATGGCTTGGTTGTCTTGGTGTGCTTGCATTTGTCCTACTAGGCGCAGATCACGTTCTCCTCCTCTTGGTGATATATCATGGTTTTTAGGTGTTTTTAGCCATGATATAAGTCTTATTTATAGAGTCTTTTTGGTGTTTTTAGAGTCTTTTTGAGTCTTTATAGGATTTAGCATGGATGGGAGCATAATGGAGCTAAATAGGAGGATTTGGAGCACATTCAAGCATTGAGGCTAAGCTGTGAAGTAGGGAGACAAGTTCTGAGACTTGCATCAGTCGATGCAAGTGATGGTGTCGATCGATGCATCATCCAGCAGAAGAATCGGAAGTTTTCCCACAAGTTTTGAAGATTTACAAAGTTGCCTCAAAGTTTTCCATATTTGCATCATTAGTCCCTGGACGTTTTTAAGAATAGAAATAGGATTTTTGGGTCATTGTTTAAGACCTAAGTTTTATTTTCTGCCACCTTTTGAGAGAGAGACCCTGAGAGCTTTTTGGGAGAGAAAAGTCAAGAACTCAGCCCTGTTGAGAGAAGCTTTTCTAAACTCCTTTGTTCTTTTCTTTTGAATTTAATGATATCTATTTTATCCATGGTTTTTGTTTCATTAATCATGTCTGAGTAGATCTCTTGTTAGGTTCAGGGTTTTTCGTAGGGTTTTTATGATTTATTAGATCTGTTTATTTAGGATTCTTTATCTTTCTAGATCTTCATCTTAGGTTGTTCTTCATATTAATTCTTGATTGATCACCTAGAATTAATACCTAGGAAAATAAATTGATATGAGAATATAATTGATTTTCCTGATAAAACCTTTTGATGAGCAAAATTACTTTCTGCAAAGAGATTTGATCTAATAATTTTGTGAGCAATCTAAACTTGTTTTTAAAGCTGATTTTTAACCTTGAATTTTGCAAAGAGATTTAGATTTTCTGGTGTTAAATTTAGATAATATTTGCAGTAAGAACTGATTTATTTTACAAGATTGTTTAGAGTTCTAGATCTGATCTTAATGGCTTGAATCCTAATTTATTGATTGATTTAATATTTCATAAATTCCTGAGAATTTCCCTAGGCCTAGCGTTTTTAATTCCTGAATTTACAACACTTTTAATTTTGTTTCTGCATTGCTTTTAAATTAATATTTTGATTTAGCATAATTAAAAGATTAATAAGTCTATTGTGTGATCTAGAGTCTTTGTGGATTCGACCCCTAGAGTATTACAACTGCAAGGCTGTTAGTACCTTTAGGGTATTACAATTTGAGCATATAACTTGGTGCAGCGAGCGATAGCGATGCTGATGGTGATGCCGATCCTGATGCTTGATCCCACTTCTGTACGGTTTCTTTTATCCTTTTTTTCTTTTTCTCTTTGAGCCATTTTTATTTTTCTTTGAGTCAGTTTGTCATTGGTTTCAGATTGAACTTGTATTACATTATGAACCATTATCTATCATGTTGCATTTAATGTTGTGTTTGAGTGATTCTTAACAGAGCTGACATCCACGAATGAGAAACACAACTAACAGGATTCAAGGTGGGATAATTTTGACCGATGCAAGTTTGCATCGATCGATGCAACATTGGCATCGGTCGACACAGAGGCTAACAGTTGGTAACACGGAATCTGGTTCATTATTTCAATACTTTTTCAATTTTATTTTTCTTTTTTAGTCAATCTTAGGCTTGATAACACTGCGTACAGTGTTGTTTAAGCCTGGGGGAGGCTAGTTACTAACTAACTACTTTTTCTTTCTTGAGTGTCAGTTGTGTCAAAACCATATTTTTGAGTCAAATTTTAAAAAAAAATTCTTTTTGGAATTATGATCTCTAACTAATGGTTTCTGTTCTTCGGCTAACACTCTTATGAATCTTGATTAAGCTTGATTTCATAACTGAAGTTTCGAAAAGCTATGAGCTGTATCAACAATCCCAAAAGCCCTTATCTAATAGATATCTGATTGAACTAACGTTATCTCATTTTTTATCAGGATTTTAATTGGACTTAATCTCTTACTTTGGGAGTTGGAAATCAGTGGACTAGACTTCTTCTTCAAGCCATACAAGACAGTGCAATTTTTCAACGTATGTCTCCCCTCTCTCTTCCCTTCAGTACTCTAAAAAGATCAGATTGATTATAAAAAGAAAAANAAAAAAAAAAAAAAAAAAAAAAAGATGAAGAAGGATATAAGTGAGCCGAGGGATGTCGCATAAACCCGTGCATACTTGCAAAACTCATGAAACCCTTACTATTCTAAATAAAAAAGAGCAAGGGGTTGATAAAATAAAATAAAATGATACCTTAGAAAATTAGGGAAAAATCAACCCCTTGTAAGTGAGAAAAGAGAGAGGAAAGGAGATGTATGAAGAATGTCTTGGCAAAAAAAGAGTCCGTAAGCCACTGATCGATATTCCTGAGGTAAGAACTCGCCTATACTTACTTTAATTTATTTAATGAGATAACAATGGTGAGATCATAGATTGTAGAGGATTATGGGATTTGAGTAAGGAATGTTGATGCTTCTCATTGACATAGTATAAGAAGTAAGATCTGAAGGTCAAGGCGATGAAGAGTGCAAAAAAACAGTTATTTGCAGTTGAGTGAGTTCCACATTTTCAAACCTCTTTCACAGGTGATGTTGTTGTTTTGGTTGAGGGCAAGCAAAGGCTAAGTCTGAGGGAGTTGATATATCATGGTTTTTATGGTTTTTAACCATGATAGAAGTGTGCTTTTTGAGTCTTTTGAGTTGTTTTCTAGGTTGTTTTTTAGTATTTATAGGATTACGTACTCATTGGCACGGATGGAACATAATGGAGCTAAATATGAAGATTTGGAGCATAATCAAGCATTGAGGCTGAGATGTGAAGTTGGGAGACGAGTTCAAGAGTCTTCATCGACCGATGCAACCACAGCATTGATCGATGCATCTTTCACAATCCAAGTCGGAAGCTTTCCCACAAGTTTTGGAAGATTTACAAAAAGTGCCCAAACTTTCCATATTTGCAATTAAGGCCCAATTCTTGTAAACAAGTAATATATAGGATTTTTAGGTCATTGTTTAGAACCCTCAGAGCTTTTTGGGAGAGAGAAGGCAAGAACTCAGCCCTGTTGAGAGAAGCTTACTAACTCCTTTGTTTTTCTATTTTGTTTCTTTAATGATATCTATTTTATTCATGATGATTGCTTATTTCACCATGTCTGAGTAGATCTCTAGTTAGGTTCAGGGTTTTCATAGGATTTTTATGATTTATTAGATCTATTATTTACCATGTCTGAGTAGATCTCTAGTTAGGTTCAGGGTTTTCATACGGTTTTTATGATTTCTTAGATCTGTTATTTTTAGGGTTCATTATCTTCTGTGATCTTCATCTTTGGTTTTCTTCGTATTAATTATTGATTGATCACCTAGAATTAATAACCTAGGAAAATAAATTGATATGAGAATATAATTGATTTTCCTGATTAACCCTTTTTGATGAGCAAAATTACTTCTTGCAAAAAGATTTGATTTAGTAATTTGTGAACAATCTAAACTTGTTTTTAAAGCTGCTTATTAACCTTGAATTTTACAAAGATATTTGGATTTTCGGGTTTTAAATTTAGATAATATTTGCAGTGAGAACTGATTTATTTTAAATTGTGTTTAGAATTCTAGATCTGATTTTAATTGATTGAATCCTAATTTATTAATTGATTGAATGTTTTATAAATTCCTCAGAATTTCCCTAGACCTAGCGTTTTTAATTCCTGAATTTACAACACTGTTTAATAATGTTTTTGCATTGTTTTTAAAGTAATATTTTGATTTACTATAATTAAAATATTAATAAGTCTATTGTGTGATCTAGAGTTAATGTGGATTTGACTCCAATATTACAACTGTAAGGCTGTTAGTACTATTACACTACAAGAAAACATTGTTGATTCCAACCAAATCTCCGACCGATTTATTAGTCAGTAAATTTTTCGACCAATTTCCAACCGTTAATTGACGGATATAAAATTCAGTTGTAAATCGGTCGGTAATTTCCAACCTTTTTAAATGATTGGAAATCAGTCGGTAAATTCCGACGAACATTCCTGTAACACCTGTACCGTCGCAAAAGACGGAACAACATGTAATCCATCCGGTCTGGCCAAAAACGTTTCTTTCTTTAAAACTCACCAACGAACAAAATTCAAGATGCAACTCTTGAGACTTACTAACCTGGGAAAGAAGGAAAAAAAAGGGGGTGAGTAAACAAGTTTACTCAGTGAGGAGATCAAACTCTGCCCACTGGACATACAGTAATCACGTTCCAAATATAATCAACAACCATTACTTAGCATAGATTCAGAATGTCTATCAAGCAAACAAACAAACAAACATCTTATTTCTCCTTAATAATTCTCATCTTATTTTATGCACTTTTGTGGCGACTACCACACGCAAACATTTCTGTTTCTTTACATTACTTAATAAGTTTTACTTTACTTATAGGTTTGGCCATTAACACTTTTTATGGCTCCCAAACCCCCTTTTCTTAGAAGACCACGGCCCATAGCTCGATTCTTCCCCTGCTCGTCAGCGGTTTATGACCTGCAATGAACCCGTCGGTTCATTACAGTCCAACATCCTCAAGTATCTTATCCTTTCTCATTCTCATTCTCTTGTATGTTCATAATTATATTTATAATATAATATATAAGTTAATTCATAACATCGTATCATGTAGCTAAATGTGCTTCACATATAACATGTTACTAACAACCTATTTTACTTTGCACACAAATCCACGCAAACACATTCAAATAACAAATAATTCTTGAGTCTATACTCAGCAACTATCGAAGAGTACATAAGGAAAGAAGTTACTGTTATCCGCAAATACCACCCTCACCTTAGCCATTGGATTGAATCCTTAGAACTAGCATCAACAGAAGACTCACTTCAACAACAATCTCAGTCTGCAATGATTTAAAATAGCCGATCAAAGACCATATCCATGATATTAATCCAATATAACAATCCAAACCAAAGTCTCATAACTTATAGTTATGGTGTTTCCTTTAATTAAATTAATTAGACCAAAATCTAATAGTTTAATACACCACAATTTAATCCTCACGCTCACAACATTTGGTTTAATGAACAATCTCAACTCTCGGTCACATGCACCATTAATTATGGCTGATTAAATCCTTCCGGTTAAGATATTAAACCAACCATATATAATAATGAGAACCTTGCCCACTCAACGTCACAGACCAACTCACGATTCCAACTTCAGTTCAAGACATCAATTATGCAACTTAGAATTCTTGGTTTACTATGGCTAATATTCGGTTTAATAACACAACATAAAACATCCGCAACAAACAAGAAAGTAGGCTTCGCCGTTTACCTTTCTCTGCAACTTTTCTCGGCGGCTCAACATGGCGGTTTAGCCACACGGTGGATACTTCCCCATGGCTCAGCAACATACATCACAAGCACGCAACAGATCAAGGATTAGGTCTACAACAGTCGATGACTTCCAGCCCAAGTTATAAAACAAATCTAGGTTTCCTTACTTATAATGGCCTCAATGATGGGCTACGGCCGCTCCGGTGTCAGCGGGTGACATCTCCGGTGACACACGGTGGCTGATTGACCAATGGCCGTGATCGACGGTGACCAGCGGGAACCACGGGTCCGTACGGTACGCTTCTCCTCCACGACTCATCACCACCACAACAACGTCACGACCTCTTTTGCTATTTTTACGAACGAATGGGATCGACAACAAGAGACTCAAGTATATACATGGTCGACTTCTCTTAGGCTTCACAAACTCTCCTCGCTTGTAGTCTTGTTAACAAAGACGGCGGTATGTATGCGTACATACGTTATACGCAAGCACACATACCAAACGTAAACCCTTGTCGTTTTGCAAGTTGTTGGGCCTAATGGGCTGCGACTTAATTACAACAAAACTGGCCCAATTATAAAAATTGGGGTGTTACAATTCTCTCCCACTTAAAATAAATTCGTCCTCGAATTTGCGAAATAGTTTCTCCCCCACTTAGTTTTCGTCCCAACTTAGGAGTATCTTTCTCTTTCATCATTAATGTTTTAGATTATCCAATCTAACTTGGAGTGTCCTTCTCCTATATGCTCGTTTTGACTTCTTTCCAATTTTTCCGATAAACAATGAACCGCAAGTTTCTACTTGGTTATACTGTAATCACTCTAGTTTCCATTTACTAGAAATAATCCCTTCATGCTTTTCATTTTCAGCTTTTTAACCAACACATAACTAATTCTTCCATTCCTACGATTAGTTCCGATGTTTAGCAATATTACAACATGGAACATCAAGTCTCACAGTTCCATTAACTTTCCATCGCTTAGACATAATACACATCCTTCAAATATGGTCTAAAACTTGAATAGAAGACTCCAATTTCCAACAAAAGGTCTTTCCATTACCTTTACTTGTGAAAATAACCAGTTCACCAACATACGACCTAGTCTAACAATGTTCTAAAGTGTACACATCCACCATGACCATTATAGTTTTGTGCAACATGGAGCTAAGTTATCCACCAAGCTTCTGTTGCGCTCACCTTGTAAAGTTAACATCCCTTTGAAAGTTTCTCAATGTTAAGTTCAACATAGTGTTTTTCTAACACTCTCTTACGGTTCTGGTTCCTTTTGGATTTCACACTTCCATGCATTTTTTTCCACTGTCAAAGTTTTACTTTTTAATCCTCATTCGCCACATAATGACCATCCTGCATTACTCAAAAACCCAATCAAAATAATGTTGCCTCCTCATAGATCTTAGTGATCTCCATTTCCCTATCTTTAGTGGCTTCCTATACCACCTATCAAACTTTATACGTTGTAGACTTAGCGTTTTTCTCTTCTTCAAACCATTTTTTTCCGTTTAGAATAACATCCATTTTCTAAAGCTCTCTCCAAAGCCCCAATATCGAATCAATCACTTTTTTTTTTCTCAACATTTTTCGTCTTGACTCATCCTGCTCTACAACTACCCAAATTGTCTCTGTACTGCTAGTAGTCCGCATCAACCACCAACAATCTCCATTTTCACCATACCCTTTCGTTAAGACAACTTCAAATTATAAACAGACTACCTCCACTGTCACGACACATTCTTTTTTATATATATATCTGTAACGCTTACATAAAATACTTTGTAGAAGTCCATAATCTACATTAATGTGTGGTGTCCTCCCACACTGCTCTTTTCCACTTCCTCCGCTACAATTCCTTTTTGTGCTCTCCAAGCACTAGGATAACTTTGACTAGTGATCTATATACAATACTTCATCTTTAAACTTTGTGGTCCACCTCAAAAAAAACGTCCTTCCACAATATCAACACCAATATTTTGTAAAATATCCATTTGACTATTATAAGCTAGTATCCCACACATTCATCCATTCGAACAACACGTCCTTCCATGTGAATCGAGTAATTGGTTTAGCCATACTAGCATATCATCTACAAAACTTGTGTTTGTCAACTCCAACTCTCCAAGAAATCTAGCGACCTTAATAGCATTCGTGGACCTCAACGTTAACTTCTCCAAGTCAACTTACATTCCAACTTTTAGAAACAATTCCCACACTCCTTCGTCTATTCAGGTTCCAATTAGTTGAGTAGTTTGTTTAACCTTACTGCATGTCGCAAAAGTATACATTCTTGCCAAAACCATATCGACTTATATGGTGTTATCATCCATATGAGTTTCCTTCCCTTCTCTCTACAGTTTATGAGGCTCCTTCCCACGTTATTTGTCACTTTAACATCGCCACACATATCTTAGGGTGTTCCGTCCCTCTTAACAAATTTACTTTACTTTCCTGACTATCCTGACGAACTGATCTTCACTTGAAACTTCTTCCCCTCTCTTTTAAGCTTACAGACAAGGGCCCCGACTTTTATTTACAAAAACTAGAAGATGCAATCAAGACTCCCTAAAATAATAAACCAACACGCAATAGATAATTCACTCAAAGAAATAATGCAACACTCAATTTCAATCAAATCACACAAACATAAAACACGGTTCAAGTCTTCGTCTTCTTCATCACCAACCTTCTCCATTGGAGGAATTATTCCTAGGAATTTCAAATAGACTCCTCACCCTTCCTCTTAAAAAAACATTCATCACACAGTTCTTGACTTCACGGGCAATTGCGGTTCAGGTTCTTACACTGCTTCTGAGGATTGATTTAAAATCAAGCTTAAATCCTACTA
Organism: Camelina sativa; assembly: GCF_000633955.1. Taxonomy (NCBI): domain Eukaryota; kingdom Viridiplantae; phylum Streptophyta; class Magnoliopsida; order Brassicales; family Brassicaceae; genus Camelina; species Camelina sativa. Next base: position 7,747,668 of record NC_025693.1, read on the forward strand.
ACTTTCACAAAATGAAAGTCAAGAGAAAGTTTGTTGTTGGTGAATTCAAAATCTTTATACAAAACAAAACTTGTTTCCGGAAACTTTCTTTGAAATCATTTTTTTTTAAACAAAAAATCGTTTTTGAAATTTTGACCCTCCGGGTCAGCACCAGAGTGGCCTTAACCTGGCTCTGATACCAAAATGTAACACTCGTACCGTCGCAAAAGACGGAACAACATGTAATCCATCTGGTCTGGCCAAAAACGTTTCTTTCTTTAAAATTCACCAACGAACAAAATTCAAGATGCAACTCTTGAGACTTACTAACCTGGGAAAGAAGGAAAAAAAAGGGGGTGAGTAAACAAGTTTACTCAGTGAGGAGATCAAACTCTGCCCACTGGACATACAGTAATCACGTTCCAAATATAATCAACAACCATTACTTAGCATAGATTCAGAATGTCTATCAAGCAAACAAACAAACAAACATCTTATTTCTCCTTAATAATTCTCATCTTATTTTATGCACTTTTGTGGCGACTACCACACTCAAACATTTCTGTTTCTTTACATTACTTAATAAGTTTTACTTTACTTATATGTTTGCCATTAACACTTTTTATGGCTCCCAAACCCCCTTTTCTTAGAAGACCACGGCCCATAGCTCGATTCTTCCCCTGCTCGTCAGCGGTTTATGACCTGCAATGAACCCGTCGGTTCATTACAGTCCAACATCCTCAAGTATCTTATCCTTTCTCATTCTCATTCTCTTGTATGTTCATAATTATATTTATAATATAATATATAAGTTAATTCATAACATCGTATCATGTAGCTAAATGTGCTTCACATATAACATGTTACTAACAACCTATTTTACTTTGCACACAAATCCACGTAAACACATTCAAATAACAAATAATTCTTGAGTCTATACTCAGCAACTATCGAAGAGTACATAAGGAAAGAAGTTACTGTTATCCGCAAATACCACCCTCACCTTAGCCATTGGATTGAATCCTTAGAACTAGCATCAACAGAAGACTCACTTCAACAACAATCTCAGTCTGCAATGATTTAAAATAACCGATCAAAGACCATATCCATGATATTAATCCAATATAACAATCCAAACCAAAGTCTCATAACTTATAGTTATGGTGTTTCCTTTAATTAAATTAATTAGACCAAAATCTAATAGTTTAATACACCACAATTTAATCCTCACGCTCACAACATTTGGTTTAATGAACAATCTCAACTCTCGGTCACATGCACCATTAATTATGGCTGATTAAATCCTTCCGGTTAAGATATTAAACCAACCATATATAATAATGAGAACCTTGCCCACGCAACGTCACAGACCAACTCACGATTCCAACTTCAGTTCAAGACATCAATTATGCAACTTAGAATTCTTGGTTTACTATGGCTAATATTCGGTTTAATAACACAACATAAAACATCCGCAACAAACAAGAAAGTAGGCTTCGCCGTTTACCTTTCTCTGCAACTTTTCTCGGCGGCTCAACATGGCGGTTTAGCCACACGGTGGATACTTCCCCATGGCTCAGCAACATACATCACAAGCACGCAACAGATCAAGGATTAGGTCTACAACAGTCGATGACTTCCAGCCCAAGTTATAAAACAAATCTAGGTTTCCTTACTTATAATGGCCTCAATGATGGGCTACGGCCGCTCCGGTGTCAGCGGGTGACATCTCCGGTGACACACGGTGGCTGATTGACCAATGGCCGTGATCGACGGTGACCAGCGGGAACCACGGGTCCGTACGGTACGCTTCTCCTCCACGACTCATCACCACCACAACAACGTTACGACCTCTTTTGCTACTTTTACGAACAAATGGGATCGACAACAAGAGACTCAAGTATATACATGGTCGACTTCTCTTAGGCTTCTCGCTTGTAGTCTTGTTAACAAAGACGGCGGTATGTATGCGTACATACGTTATACGCAAGCACACATACCAAACGTAAACCCTTGTCGTTTTGCAAGTTGTTGGGCCTAATGGGCTGCGACTTAATTACAACAAAACTGGCCCAATTATAAAAATTGGGGTGTTACAATTCCGACTGATATATCCATAAGTATTTATCGACAGTTTTCCGACCAATTTTCTAACTGCTTTTAATTTTTGGTCGAGAATTGGTCAGTAATTTCCGCCCATTCAAAACGATTAGAAATCGGTCGGTAATTTCCGATAAAATCTCCAACAAATATATCCGTCGGTTTTTACCAACCGTTTTCCGACAAAAATTATTCTAACAACCATAATTAAAGGCAACCCTCATCCACTCTATATTTTCATTCTTTATCTTCTTTACTCTATCTCTTCGTTTTTCATCTTCTCTGACCAAAATCTCTTTTTTTCTAACCAAAACCTTTCAAAGCAGATGAATCAATTGATGGTACTGAAGAGGAGGAAGACAAGTCTCGCAGATCCAAGCCAGCTTAGGTTATTTTTTCTTCTATCATAGATTTTATAAGAACACCAATTTAATTATGGTTTTCAGTTTCATTTATTTTGATGCTCTACTCATGGAATCCAAATTAGAAACATTTATTTTAAAATCAAAATTAGGATTTCAAAATGAATTAGATTTGTTTTTCCAGATCTATGGTTTAGTTTTTTTTTGTTTATAGAATCAAGAATTAGATTCTTGGGTCATGTACTCTCTTTTGTGATTTCAAGTGTACTTTCTCTCTTATGCAGATTTGGTCATGAAGTCAAAACATGGAGAATTCAAGATAGTGACCATTTGTGAAACTCCATTGAAGAAAAAGAAAAGAGTAGAGTAGATCCAAGAAGAAGATGAAGATGAAACTCAAGAGTAGATTAATGTTTTAATTTAACTAAGTGTATTATTTTAATTTCTTTTGTTGAGATTTCAAAACTATTTTTCTGGTTTTAATTGACAATTTGACTTATATATTTAGTCTTTCTAATTTTAATTTGATATAAAAATTCTAAATATCAATTATTAGCATCCATACGTTTTAATACTTTTGGTTGGAAAATATTTCGGTTGAAAAATCGTCAGTAATTTTGTTCTGACCACTATTAAATCGTCAGAAATAACTGACAGATTTCCGACCGTTTATTACCAACAAATTTCTAACTACCTTTTCGGTTGGAAATTTTTGACGGATTTCCAACCGAATAAATTTCCGACCAGCGATTTTCGACTGATTTACTGTCGTCAGTTAATGATTAGAAATGCTTGTTTCCAACCGTTTTTCAACTGATTTAACCGTTGGAAACTACTATGTTTTCTTGTAGTGTTAGGGTATTACAATTTGAGCATATATTATATTATTGTAGATTAAAATAAGTTAAACATAGTTAATAAAAATAAAGACTCGAAATATTCTAGACACGCACGCACATGCATGGACTTGAGTTGGTCTTTGTTACGAGTTACGACTTACGACTTACCACCTTAAAAACTGCTGCTACAACTAAGTGATGTGAGAGATGTACGTGGGCTTCCATAACTTTTAATATTTCACACTTGGTTTTTGCTTTAATAGTTTTGTCTCAAATTGTAGGATAATAAATGGTTTTTTCCGCCAATTAATCCATCATTATAAAAGATGTTTGATGTAAACGATTTCTTATGATGATATTTCTATTTAAAATAAAATGATTACGATAAAAATTTTCACAAACAACGATTTTGATATGGTTTTTTGTTTTTTTTTTGTTAAAGTGTATTCAATTTATAAAAATATATGTCTAAAACTTTATTTTCAGAATAGGCCCATACAAATCCCTAAAAATTCAACTCATATACATCAAACCGAACTAAACCTTTGAAAAACAAAATCGATCGGGTTCACAAACCAAACTAAACTGGTCATTAAACCCTAATCTGCAAACGTAAAACACGTTGCAGCCGCCGTCCAAATATATGAGGATGCTCACCGGAATAGGACCTCCGGTGAACTTGGACGACGTTAGCTGAACGGAGATGGTGATCCAATATCAGTTGCCATCCCACCACCGTAGAACCGTTTTGAGAAGGAGGAAGAGAACCGATCTTTTCTTTGTCAAGGAGGTTTCTTGCTCGGTCGTGAGAGAGAGGGGCAGTAGGGAGTAGATAAAAAGACCTTTGACGGTGGCTTAGCTTCGCCGGATCGGAGATTACCTCCCCTATGAAACCGATCCCGTGAAACCTCCAGAATCTTCAATCTCCGGATCTACCTACCTTCTTCTCTCGTTCCTCGTGGTGAATCTCCTTCTTCCACTCCGCGTAGCTACACTTCCGGTAGAGCTCTTACCATTAGTGTCTTGCAGATTCTTCTCTTCTCCACTGCCCCCTTGATTTTGTCCAATAGCTTTGCCGGGAAAATGCAATGAGTCACCAATGAAGAACCATGAGCCGAAAGATCCTCATCGTCACCAGAATTGACGGAGGATCCACCGTTGGTGCATGAGATTGTGATCAGAAGAAGAAGATTTTGAGAGAGAAATCGCCGAGAGTGAGACCCACGTGCACAATTCTATCTAAATAAAACATCCTAGTTTACAGTTTAACATGGTTCTTCTTATATCACTTGAATTCACCATAGTTAGTTTTGCATATACGACATTTGCGTGGTGGACATGTTTTCCTCACAACACACAACATTACAAAGAATGATTTCAAATGTGTAACATTATGAAACTTCACTACAAGAAAAATCAATATTCATAGCACACGATAAATGCTATCGTATGTGTTTAATAGCGTTTTCATAAATGCTATGTTATCGGCAGCAATCTTAGGTGTCACCTCTATTATAGCGTTTTTGACATGTGCTATTATATGTCGTTCTTTTATAGCATTAATCAAATGATATCATATAGTTTTCCGTAACACATATTTTGTGCCATTTTATATTATGTCATAGCATTTTTATTTTGCTATATAGAGAGATTTAAATTTTAATTTGATTTTTATAATTTATATATTTGACCCTAGTTTTGCAGACTTATTTAAGTGGATTAATATAAAAAAAAACATTATTTCATAAATATCATCAACATACATAACATTAATTTAAACAAGTCTTACATATCATACAAGTCTTGTACTATGCTGTCAAGTTTTATCCAAAAAAGCTAACATTAAAACTTATAAGGATTGAGACAAACTTCGATATCTTCAGTCTCTTCTCCTCTATCTTTTTCGCCTTCCCATCAAAAGCAGTACACATGTCTGAAGAACTGTTCCGGTTAGCATTACCGTCCATATTCCCTGTAATCTCCCTCTAGAGTGGTATACCATGCTGGTATTATGTATCCCCACCAAAGCTATCTCAAAATACACGAGTCACTGATGTTCTCTAACCAACTGTAAGGCAGTAATTGTTAATAGATGGTGTAGTGACATCTTAAACAGCTATCACAACTTATCCGGACAATGGTGCAATAAGAATGATAATAAATGGGGTAAATGAAAGAAACCTTCACCATTCTGCTGTGTATTGCTTTGGTATAAACTCGGGCTTCTTTTTTTCATCAGTGGTGGCAACACCAAGAGCTTCCTTTCCAATCATGTTGCGATTAACATACCACCGGGGCTTTATCATAGGCTCGATAACATCACTGGTTCTACAACATACTTACAAGAAACATAGAATTCAAACATATAAGAGAGAAACATTCAGGTTTACTAAACTAAAGTATTACGGAAAGAAAAAGAAAAAAAGCAAACTTTGGGATTTATATATGTTACGTAACATCACTACAAGAGTATATATATTATGTAACATCACTACAAGAGAAAACACATCCAGCATCAGTGATTCATAGACATAGCTTGAAAACCAAATACTTAAATCAGGAGGTTCTAAGAATCAAACAGATTGAACCAAATTAAGTTTGAAACAAATATGCATCAATAGCTGCAGACTTAAAGGTTTAATAAGAGTATAAGGGAAATAATACTTACCCGAAAGGAGTAAATCATAAAGGGGTTTATTTGTCTCTTCTTTGCTCTTTACATCATGAAAATGATCTCTAATAAGGAAAAAACAAGTATCAGTATGAATAATAGATGGCACCTGCGACTAAGACAAGCCTTGAACATGAAACTGAACATCAAGAACCAGTGGGAGAACAAACAACTAACAACCCACAAATAGATGTTTGATGGTACCTTCACTATTGCCCATCGCTCAATGCAAAAACCTGAAATGGGGTTAAACGTTTAGAGAAAACAACAACAGCAACAATAATATACTAACTAAACCATTCAAAATACTAACATGTTCGTTGAGTACAAGAAAAGAGAAGCTTCTCTATCTCCAAACCTATGCGACAACAACAAATATAAAAAATTTGGATCACAAAAGAAGAAACCAAACAAAGTTCAGCACTTTCCCCAAAATACCAAAGCAGTAAAACTAGCGATAAATCAATTAACTTTCAACCCAAATGAACCTAAAGAGAATCACAAAAAACGCTTAAACTTTGCAACATAAATGAGAATGTGTTGAGTTGTTTCAACCCAGATGAACCTAAAGAATTACAGAACTCACTCGTTTTCCTGTTGTTGAGAACCGAGATAGGCTCAACTGTGGAAGAATCTTGGTTAATATCCCAAAGACAGAGGAAATCGCCGGAAAAAGCAAGTAGATCTCCGGATGAAGGACGACGGAGAGAAGAGGACTGAACATTAGCTTTGTAGGAGGATAAGGACGCTGGAACGAGAGATTCGGGAGAGGCTTCACGGTCATGGAATCAGATCGAAAGAGAGGATGTCAATTCGGTTGTTCAGTTGTTGTAATCTTTTGAGGAAGCTTCCCACGGCGATTCCGTGGAACTGTTGAGAGATGAGAAAGCCATGGCGTAGAGTGGATAAGGTGAATCGTAGGTTACGGCGGTTTCCGATCTGGATAACAGATATGTAGTTGAGTTATCCATGGCGAATTGTGTGATCTGAATTTGATTCGATGATGGTGTCTTCTTCGCGAATATAGTGAGAGAAAGTTTCAAAGTTTCACTATCAGTGTTCGTCATAATTTTTTTTTTCATTAACAGACGGAGAAAAACTCGATGGAGACGAAAGGCTATGGAGGAGAAGAGTCGTGAAAGGTTTTCTTTCTTTTATTTCCTTTCTTTCTCCATTCAAAGTTTTTTTTTTTCTTTGGCACTTAAATTATTTTGATGTAAAATCTGAAAATTTTACCTAAATTTTGGCGGAACAAGTGATTTTGTCATCCCGCTTACTGATTTTTTTGCCATAACATTGTTTTAGTGCTATTATAAGTAATTAAAATAAAAAAATTTATCTTCTATAGCAGTTCAGAAAAATGAGCTATCTTCTACTGCTATCAATGTAGCTTTTTCTTGTAGTGCTTCGAATAAACATTGCATCCATTAACTTATAAACAGCGCTTCTTCGAAATCGAAGCACTAGTTAAACATTAGATCCATTAACCTATAAAAAGCTTTAAAACTTTTTCGCCAATAATGGTCCTAATTGGTAACGGTTGTTACTTGTGGATATAGAGACTTTGACTTTAAAATTTTAGCTGTAGAGAATTTGGTTGTAGATGCTTTGACTGTAAAAACTTTTACAGTTAAAATCTGATTGTTTACCAATAACTTTTAAGGCTGTAGCTGTTATTTTTTCTTTTTGTTGATAATAAATATAAATTATGTCAGAATATAATTCATAACAATTTAATAACAAAAATAAAGTTTATTAATGATAAATTAAAATTTTAAAAATGTATGTCAATGAAATATGTGATTTGTTTTGGAAAATTCCGTTTTTATTTTGTTTTTGGTGATTGATTTTTAATTGTTTTGAATGTTTTTTATATTGACTAGTTATATATATGACTAGTCAAAAATTCATTAAACACTAATCAATGTATTTTTTTGAATGTTACTCTCTTACCAATGATGAATTTCATAAACTCTTTTACATCATTATTAATGATGATGATGAATAAATAAAAATTATTATTGAAATGGATCTTAAAAGAAAGAGAAAAGAATAAAATATGTAAAATATATATATATATATATACTTTTGTAGAGCTTTTAAATATAATGGGGAGAGAAAAAAGAATACTTTTAAAATTTGTTGATTTTAAAGCGTCATTTTGAGGCTTTAAAAAAAGAAGAGAAATAAAGAAGAAGAAAATTAAAGTGGCTGTTGAAACTTAAAAAAATAATAAAGTCTTAAAACTTGATTAGCAAATAAAATGCTTTTACAACTTTTAAATGGTTTTAAAGTCTTAAAAGTCTTCACCAATCAGGGCCAATAAGTCAAAAAAAAGTTCACAATAATAATGGTTTAAACTGTGGATACAAAACTTATCACCACAAATGGGGAATATATTTATTATTTATAGAAAGTTTGCTAAACTCTACAAAAGAGATCAGCTGATTTGGAAGATTTAGGCTGTGAATGGTAGCCACTTTAAGAGAAAAAAAAATAGGAAACTAGATTCATCAGTTAAAAATGAAAAATTGATTATTTATGTATTTCTTCTATGAGATTAATAATGAAGAGAAAAAAAAAAAAGAACAAAATAAAGTATTCCTCCACTCTAAAGAAGAAAAACAAGATAAAAACTATTCATCTCTATTTTTTCATCCATCCATTTTCATTTCATTCATTTCATAGATAATCATTTACATTCTTAGTTAGTCGTTGTGGAACGAAGATCTACAAAAATTTAAACGTGTTTATTCATTAAGATATCAGATTTCATCTTCCTATATAATTTAATCTTAAAAGAAACTACGTCTACATTAAGTCAAAGAGGAATTACACTCTATAATCAACAAACAAACTTTAATTCAAAAACTAACTACATTAACTATTAAAAGGTAATATACACTAAATAAACTATAATATATATACAATTATATCTCTTCACCACCATCCTTATTGCCACTACCGTTGGCAACCTATGTAAGTCACCACCGCTGATAACCACCGCCGGCAACTACCGCCAGTCACCACTGCCGGCAACCACCATCGGTCACCACCGCCTACAACCACTGCCGGCAACCACCGTCGGTCACCACCATGGGCCACAACTGCCGGCACCACCGCTGGTCACCATCGCCGACACCACTGCCGGCAACTACCGCCATCCACTTCCTCCGACCACCTCCTCCGGCCTCCACCGCCGGCCATCAGCCACCACTATTCTCCATTATCACAACACACTAAAATGGTAATTTTAATTTACGCTCATCCTATTCTCCTAAATTTTTTTTAATATGGTGCTATATTCTTAATTATATTTGTGTTTTTAGTTAGTCCACAAATTGACCCTTAAATTAAAACTATCAAACAAGATTAACTAATTAACAAAAAAAAAAAGATTAACTATTAAATCAACCTCTTGACAAAAAAATAAATAAATCAACCTATCAAATATTAACTAAATTGGTGTTGGTAATATTACCTTCATTTTTTTTTTGTTGGTCACATTTGTGATTTGTCTCATGGACTTAGTGTATTGTGACATCTGTTGGTATCAACAAATCAATAATTGGTCCGATTGCAGCCATTGTCCATCAAGCTTGGCCTAGCAGGAAGGTTCAGAATTGATTGTGAAGTCAATGGAACTCCGGATAATTCAAGAATCACGGAGAACTGTCCAAAGATTGAAGGTGCACGTCGCAATGGGGATCTTGTAATCGATATGAGCCAAATGTCTTATAAATTCAGATGAGGTACTATGAAGAAGGGAATCCACATTTTTACTCTATATATGACTAGCTCATTGTAAGTAATTGTATTCACTTTCTTCTTTAACTAAACATTTTGTACACTTTTACTGATCATAAGCGATGTCAATAAAAGTATTACGTTTTTCAGTCAAGAGATCCTTGTGCATTACGACGAAGAGCTCATCTTCCCTTCTTATAATTAACTTGACACTCAAAATTCGTAAGTGTGAATCTCGATGATATTTGAACTTTCGCTCTACTGGTTTATGTCATTGTTGGACTTACATATAACATATAAGAAGATTTAGTTTTCAATTTTTGGTTCTTTTGTAGAGGTTTTGAATAGTCTTTGTGTCTTATGACATTACATTCCGAAAAGAAAAAAAAAAAGATCTTTTGCGCTATTTAGCTCAAATCCCACAAAAGAAGTAAAGCCAAATAGCGAACAAAAACGAACGAATGTTAAAAAGAAAAAAAAAATTGTAGAGAAACTTTTAAACCGAACAAGTGACTTCCCGACCTAAAAACCTAATGTCAGAGTCATTTGATCTCATCTTCTGCTCAGGATCTCTGACTCTGCCTCTTCGCGCATCAAGCACCAAATGTTGTCGAAACGTCGTGATGAACGCCTCTACTCTCTCGTTCAATTCCTCATTGGATAACCTCCCTGGTTCGAATTCATCTTCCTCTCCATTAAGGTCTACTTCTTTCTTGTGAAACAAGCAAGCTGTCACAGTTTCCTTCATTTCGGGACAAACCCTTTTCGTCTCCTCCACTAAAACACACTTCTTTATCACTTCTCTTGGCTCAACAACTAAGAAATCTTGGTCAGAAAAAGCTGGTTCCTCCACGATCCTTGTCTTTTTCTTCTTAATCTTATCCTTCTTCCCTCGCATCATTCTCAATCTACAACCTCCTCGACGAGTCTTGATCAAGTCATGAGTCTCGCCGGAGCTAGGACGAGTCGAGGTGAAGTAAACCGCTAAGAGGACAACGTTGAGTAGAAGAAATACCAAAGAACGCCATTGCTCGATCAAATACGATACAGAAGAGAAGTGTTTAAGACAAGCCATGGAGAGAACAACAACTGCAGTCAACAACGAAGTACACATGTTGTCTTCCTCCTTCTCCTTCTTCTCAACTCTAATGTCTCTCTTCATCTCCATTGTTATATCTCTCTGTCTTTTGCTCTGTTTCTTTTTATTCCTTCCTCCGTTCGATTCTTATACGAAAATTTCAAGATTCCCTAAGCAAAGAATATGGTGGGTCCGATTGTGGAAGACCAAATGGCGAACAGAAAGAACAAAATGAAAATGAAAAGACAGGTAGAAGGAGAAGAAGAAGAAGAGGTGGAGGAGACAAAGAACAGGCATGCCCTTCAAATCTGCTCTTATTCCAGACATATTATTATTACTTTCTTCTCAGGCTTTTCTGATTTTCCTCTGTTTCTTATGTTTTTTTCTGCTTTTCTTGTTTTTCTTTCAATCTCGGGGACCATTTTTCCTTAAACCAATCATTTTCATCTTCCACTATATACAAATTTACTTTTCAATGTTTTTTTATTTCAGTCTTAACTTTTAAGATAGAAACTAAATATCTAATTCTAATGCTTTTGAATTCTATATTATGCAGGTTTAGTTCATCATTTCAGTTTTTTTTTACTACTTTTTATATTTTGCTTACAATTAATATTAATCATTATTTTGACCACATCGTTAATACATGAAATAGCTCAAAAATCTAGAACTGTTAACTGGATAGACTGCCCGCAGACTACACTAAATCATGGAGAAAGACCATTGGGAAATATATAAATAATAACTATAAATATATGTATTTTCTATACATCTATATTTTAGCTGGTTGTTAAGTATATTTACTTTTTAGTGTGGATGTTTTTTTTTTCTGTAAATATATACTTATAAATTATTGTTAGTTTAGAACACTATTTTGAAAGGATGCTTTTTCTTTAACTCTTTTACGAGTGACCTATGTCCACCAAATGTTGCATAGCAAAAGCGGACACCCATATATTTTGGTCAGTTGCATAGACCGTTCAAACTTCAAATTATAGCCCACAAACATTGAACTATCTCGATGAGACTAAACCTATCTAGATGCGGTCAAATACGCTCTATTGAAAAATGCAAATTACCAAATATATTGGGTTTTTTTAATTTCCTTAGTGGAAAAATATACCAGAGAAGTGTTAGCTACTCAAGGTTACTTAAGTTTAATGGGATACCGCATGCTAAGCTGAGAGGAATGAACACAGTTTTCGGAAAATAGGAATATGTAAACAAAAGTATAAATTATTATTAACAAGTTGAGATATAGAATAAAAATACGTCATCAGGAAAAACATATAACAAAGAAAATAAAATAACAACAATAGTATTATGAAAAATAATAATTAAAACACATTACACGCCTGCTGCTCTCTGTCTTGTTAATTTTCTCATGGCATTGTGGCCCCATGTTTGTTCTTCTTTCCCAAACACATGCGGTTTCTGTATTGCATATGTTCTAATCCCAAAAAACATTATGTACTTAATATATTGATATACATTTAAAGAAAACATCATTCAAAAATTGATATGTATTTTACTGACAACTTTTAAAATATGGATTCATTCAAAAGGTTAAAATTATTATAATTTAGTACTAGTATATACGACTCAAGAATTTAAACATTCATATCGATCAACAAAAAGTTATCTAATTCAAAAATTCTTATAACATCCGCGAACCCCAGGTTTGGGATGTGTATCGATCGATGCAGGTGTTGCATCGGTCGATGCAAGGTCGGTTTAGTGCGGGACGACTTAAGTGAAACGCTTGTTTGGTTGCGTTTGGGGTTTTGGAAACCCTTGAGTCGATTATAAAAAGAGTTTTGGTCGTTTTGTGGCCGAGTTTAGCCGTTTTTGAGAGTGAGAAAAGAGAGAAAGTGTTCTTGAGCTGTTCTTGAGGATTTTGGGAGATTTGTGGCTGTTCTTAGGGAGATTTGTAGCTGGGATCGTTGTAAGAGCTTGCTAGGAATGTAGATCCGTCGGTTTAGAGTCAGAATATTCTTTGGAAAAGGTCAATGCATGACCATGGCTTATCTAAGCTTGAGATTTCTCTGATTTTCGTGTTTGAGATTTATCTAAGCTAAGCAAGTTCAGTTTCTGCCAGAGGGAGATAGGTTTCTTGGGTCACGTTGTATCTGCAGCAGGAGTTTCTGTAGATCCAGAGAAGATTCAGGTCATCAGAGATTGGCCTAGACCGCAAAACGCCACGGAAATCAGGAGTTTCCTTGGGTTGGCAAGGTACTACAGGAAGTTTGTGAGAGATTTTGCGAGTCTGGCTCAGCCGATTACTAAGCTGAAAGGGAAGGACATTTCCTCTGTGTGGTCGCCGGAGTGCGAGACAGCTTTCGCGAGCCTGAAGCAGATGTTGACGAGTACACCAGTATTGGCCTTGCCTAGAGATGTCAAACGGGCCTAAAGCCCGCGGGCTATGCCCGATATGTCACTTAGCGGGGCGGGCTTGGGCCTTTAAATTGATGCCCAAAAAAGAGCGGGTCTCACGGACTCGACCCATTTCGTTTGCGGGTCAGGCGGTTTATGTCCGATTGTGCCTGCGGGTTTGCGGGTAGTCCGATGAATCTTTTGTCTTCTCCGGTTCGTCCAACCTGTGTAATTCATCTTGAATTCTCCCTGAATTGGGAGATTTTTCTTATGAATTTGAGTGAAGAACGGTACAAAATAAATCAATGATCGAGAGATGGCATATCAATTGACGTGAATTGCCACCATGAGTCTAAGTCGTTGCAAGCCGAAAAATTGTGAAACTGATTACACGGATGATAACGCTAATGCGTTGTTGTGTTTTTTTTCAGAACCAAAAAAAGGTTCTCTAATCTCACAACAATGGCAAGAGAAGACTAGTGGGTTCTTTTCTTCATCAGGTTTGACAATTTTTTGTACTAATCTCCCTTTTTTTTTGGCGTGTGTGTGTTTGTGGTGGAAAGCTTACTATGGTTTTTACTGAAGTACCATATATGAGTGTTTGATTTCTGTTGTGTTGTGTTCATAATCGATCTGTTTTTTTTTTTTTAATTGCAGAAGGGTATCCATTTGAGCCTCCAAAGATGCAATTTTCAACCAAAGTTTGGTAAGAAGATGATGACTCTTGTTTCAGTTTTGTTGTAAGGTTTTAGCTTTGATCTTTGAATCTGTGAAAGGAAGTGTCTTTTTCTGATAATGTCCTATTTGTGGTCAGGAATATCTCTCGTAAAGTTGTGTTAAAGGGTCACTAACACTACTAATGTGGATGCAATGTGTTCTGATTAAAGGTTTATCTTTGTTGATGATTCATGTTAATCAAAACCATAGGCACCCAAATATTAGTAGTCAAAGCGGGGCAATATGCTTGGATATCTTGGAAGACCAATGGAGTCCAGCTATTACTCTTACCAAGCTTCTGGTATCTACTGCGGTGAGAAAGCTAAAGGTATTTCTCTAGCTGGATTTTTCTGTTTTGTTTCCTTATTTTGCTTCTTCTATGTAAACAGAGATGGGATAAGCCTAGGTTGTACTGCTTAAAGACCTTTACATGGAACATAAGAGAAAGGAAGAAGGTTTACACACACAATATTCTGTTAATGTTCTCATGTTTCTCTTTGAATCCAAAGAGTTGTTAATGTTCTCATGTTTCTCGGTCTTGTATTAATGAATTGACATTGCTCGTTTGAGCTGGCCTGCTTTGTATTCAGTAATTGTAGCTATATATACACATCACACATGTATCAGCAACGAAGGACCATTGTGAATTTGTGATACGAAGTTAATTATTGGTGTTTGCTCTTAGACTCTTAATTTTTTTTTGAATTGAACTAGTTCTCTCATGCTCTTAGATTCTCATGTTCTCTCTCAAGTGTTATTAACAGGTTAACAGCTAAAGAATGAAAAGAACAACTGATGAGAGAAGATGGCACTCTACAACTAAGGAGAAGAAGAAGAAGATGCCAGCGGGCATGCCCGTTAGTCCGCAAAGCTAAGCGGGGCGGGCATGGGCAGTGATATCTTGTCCGCTGCCCGTGGCGGACCTGTCCGCGGCGGATCACTGAAAATACGGGACCATCATGGTCAGTCCATTTGGGCGCGGGCATGCCCGTTTGACATCTCTAGCCTTGCCGGAGCAAGATAAGCCATATGTGGTGTATACAGATGCTTCCAAAGTTGGTTTGGGGTGTGTACTATTGCAGAAGGGGAAGGTTATTGCCTATGCTTCGCGGCAGTTTTTGAAGCATGATGTCAACTAACCTACCTATGACTTGGAGATGGCTTCTTTGTGGCCTTGGATTGTGTTTTGGTGGTTTAGGAATGGAGATCTGGCGAGGAGCTTCGGGGAAGACGATGCTCGGCATGTGTGTTGATCGATGCACCTTGTGCGTCCTTGTGTGTCGATCGATGCAATGCGAGGAAGGCGCGAATTAACCTAAGAGCATCGGTTGATGCCATGTGGAGGTGTCGATCGATGTAATTAGGGATTTTGTGAAATGTCGAGCATGCATCGGTCGATGCATTATTGGTGTCGGTTAATTCAGTTGAGTCTTCCATCGGTCGATGCATAGGTTGGTGTCGGTCGATGAAGTTATCCTGGTTTGTTTGTTGGTTGGAGTTATCTCAATTGCTTGTGTGTATAGCCCAATAGATGGAAGGATTGCCTCACTAAGTATTTCTGGTAATACTTACGCCTTTTCGTGTTTATGTGTTATGTGGTTGATTCCTTGGCTTGTTAGAATGTTTTTTGGTCACTTGGGGCTTTAAGAGGCTCCTTTGTGGCATTGGATTGTGTTTTGGTGGTTTAGGAACGGAGATTTGGTGAGGAGCTTCAGGGAAGACGATGCTCAGCATGTGCATCGATCGATGCACAAGGTGCATCGGTCAATGCAATGCGAGGACGATGCGAATTGACCTAGCAGAATCGGTCGTCGCCATGTGGAGGTGTCAATCGATGTAATTAGGGATTTCGTGAAATGTCGAGCATGCATCGGTCGATGCATTGGTGGTGTCGGTTGATGCAGTTGAGTCTTCCATCGGTCGATGCAACCCTAGTTGGTGTCGTTCGATGCAGTTGTCCTAGTTTGTTTGTTGATTGTAGTTTGTTGGTTGGAGTTATATTGATTGCTTGTGTGTATAGCCCAGTAGATGGAAGGATTGTCTCACTAATTATTTCTGGTAATACTTACGCCTCTCATTTGTGTTGTGGAATAGGTAAAAGCAAAATGTGATCGTGAAATCAAGGCTAATAGGAAGATGTTCTAGAGGCTCGGTTATTTGTTATGTGTCTTTGATAGAATGCTAGAGTGGAACTTAGTGGTTTAGAACGGTTGTTAGGATTGTTCTTTGATTTTATTTATATTTTGGATTGTTGTTGGAAATGGTATCATGTTATTTCTTTTATTCGTTATTGGTTTATTGGAATAATTTAATTGTTATCCGTTGTTGTTATTGATTAGGGTTAGGTTGCTAGTGAGTATGAGATTCGTTGTTGTTATTAGGATGTTTCAATTCTAGCAAAAAAACTTAAATCAGATAATAAACAGTGTTACTAAAAATTTGCATTTTCTACTAAGTTTTTTTTGTTTTGAAAATAATGGTGACTGAACTTAACATATACAACTAGGATTTAACCCACGGTACACCGCGGGACAATATTTTAAATTTTAAAATTTTAAATTTATATTATATTTATTTACTATTTTATTATTGTTTTATTAATTTTAAAATATAAAATTTTACAGGTATTTGATATAAGTATTCAAAGTATAAGATTTTTGTAGTGTTTTCAAGGTTTTAACCCATATGGTATATGTATAGTTTAGTAATACATTTATCTCCTGGTACACATCTAAAAGTGTTTTTAAAAAAAAAAAAAATCCACTTAACTCCCTATATGGGATTAATGTCAATCCGTCTCACCAGAATCAAAATAAGTTGCGTAGAAAAAATAATCAAAATAAGTTTTTTTATAAAGTTTAATTATGTTAATGTTTTACCAAATTAGCATATTTTTATAGTTTATAATTTTTTCATGTCAATATATATAGTTTATGATAATTAATAGAATATTAATTTTTTGGTAATTTCTCAAAAAATAAAAAATAAACCAAATTATATGGGGGTTTTCAACATATTTAATGTGACACTTTATAATTGGCTTTTCGGTTTAAGAAATTTATTAATATTAATATAATTATGGAGATTGTAAACTTTTTTTATGGAAAATATGTTGTATATCATTTAAATTTGAGAAATTCTAGCATCCATAAAAATAGTTTTGGAATGTAAAGATTTTGTTAAGATTTTATGGCAATAAATGTAACAAATGTTGGTCAACTTAAGAAAGTTTAGTATTTAAGTTTCTCTGCAATGTTATTTATGGAATTATTTTAGGGGTTAAGTTGTAAAAAAAAAATAAGTAAAACTTAAAAGGCATAAACCAAAATGTACTTAAAAAATGTTAATATAGATTCATATTGATAAGTCACTTACTTGTCTTTCCTTACAGCATATGAATATGTCTTACTTCATTGAGTCTTTAATTATGTTAATATTGGTCTATTAACAAAGTGCAAAACATGGTCCATGGTAACTTCATTGAACTCCAACAGATTTTATACCATAAATGAATTAAAATTATAACACTACATTACAAAGGAAAAAAATTATATATATAAATGAACTTACATCATCATTTCACGGGTTACTTCTTCGTTGAGAAAATCATTGAAAGATTGGAGGGACAATGGCAACAAAAAATTAATATAGCAAAGTGATATAGATCTCTTGGATATAACAATTTTAGCAAATTAATCATACTTTTGTGGCTATAATAAAGAATATCGAGATTTTTATGGGATTGTTGTAGAAGCCTATTTTTTTTTGTTCTACGAGTATAACATGAAGTAAATGATTTTATAAAACGACACATTATTCAACATCTTACCAAGAAACTTACAACAAGGATGGAAAGAAAACACAATCCTTCCTTCCTGAATTCGACCAACTTACAATATGTCATTTGACAATATTTTTTTAATACCAACAATATTCGGATTTTTTTTACATTGCATTTGTATCTCTTGTTTTTCCCTTTATATATTTTTTCTTGATAACCCTTGTAATCTCTTCCATCTATATATTTTTTTTACATATTTACTTGTTCTTCATATTCCAAGTATCCAAATTTTGATGTTGCAATAATTTTGTACTTTCTCAATTTACCATTTTTTAAATTTCATCTCTATTTTCAACGCTCTTGCATTTTGTATATCTCTTGTTTCTGTATTTTTTATTCTCTGTTTTTATTTTAGTCATCCTTTACTCTTTATTCTTGATAATCTTTTTTTACTATAATTATTGAATTCTCTTTTTCTATTAAACAATTCTGCTTTTTTCCTTTAGTTGATTAAACTTTATATATATACTTGTTGTTTTTTTCTTTTAGGTCTCATAACTTGCTATTTTTTCTTCACTTACATTGAGATTAAATTATTTTATGTACACGTAGTTAAAAAATGACCCAAAGAAAAAAAAGAATGAAAACACACTCCACATCTTGAATTATTTGATAATCATATACTCCCTCCGTTTCATAACATAGGATGTTTAGAGAAGTATTTTTGTTTCATAATATAGGATGTTTCCAATTTTCTATGCAACTTTTAGATTAAATCTATATTTTATATTATGCAGTCTTATTTCTGATTGGGTAAGCTGTTTAAAAGTAACTTTTTCGTAATATGTGTGTTTTAACTAAAACATCCTATATTTTGAAACGGAGGGAGTATTTATTTCATTTCTTTTTTGTTTATGCTTTAATAATTTTTAAAATATTTTAATTTAAATTAAATAGCTTTCCATGTATTAATAATATATATAGTTGGACACATGCTAATTTTTTTTGCACTCAAATGATTATGTATCATTGTATCAATCCCACCAGAGCTCTCTCTTCATCTATTATATTATATATATTGGATATGCCGTGAAAAAACTACTCCCTCTATCTCTAATAGTTTGATGTTTTGTCAATTGCATATATATTAAGAAAAGTTAAAGTTTTATTTATAAATTAATTTATAATTATTTTTAAGTAGAAAGAGAAAATATAAACTTTAGATAGCATAACATGTGGAGAAAGCATAAAGTAAAAAAAATAATTTCAAATTTTTTAATAAACAACATCAATCTTTTAGAGAAAGGAAAAAAATCATAAAACATCAATTTACGAGGGACAAAGAAAGTATATTCTAACATGTAATACTCACCTCACAAAAATATTGAAGTAATGTTCAACTTTTTATATAAATTCTTATAAATTTGTTACCAAGTAGTCTTATAAATTTAGTTTATCACACTATATATTTAGTTTATCACACTCTCTTACCACTATATCAGTAT
Organism: Camelina sativa; assembly: GCF_000633955.1. NCBI lineage: Eukaryota > Viridiplantae > Streptophyta > Magnoliopsida > Brassicales > Brassicaceae > Camelina > Camelina sativa. The sequence continues at coordinate 7,766,820 of NC_025693.1, forward strand.
CTTGTATCGCTTCTAAATGTATTGTCATCTCATCAAGTTATTCTTTATCGCTGAAAAAACTCGTAACTGTTTAATAATTTAAAAAAATTCTTTATCGCTAAAAAGATTTGTACCCTATGTATTTTGATCATAAATCAGGTCGCCGTTTTCTAGCGTAACAATTTCAAGAAAGGAAAGAAGTAGAAATTCTTTTTTTTTTCAACCAAACATTAAATAAATTAAAAGAAAACTCCACAATTGGTAGCCCAAACCGGAAGATAAGAGTTTACAAAGGAAGATTCAGAAAATGTCTTGAAGACCGAGCAAGGCAATCTGTCCTAGCATTGGAGGCACGTGAGATCCTGGTTAGGGTGAAGGAAAGAAAAGATGTTCGGAGCAGCGAGAATTCCTCCAACTGGTTCGTAAAAGCGGACCAATCGTCCGGCATCTGCACCATCGCAACTAGCTCTGCACAATCTGTCTCAAATACTTGACAAACAACTCCGGCCACCAATAAAGACTCCATAACCCAGATCAAAGCTTGTAATTCCGCGTGTAAAGAAGTAGGGCTGCGTCTATCACTTTGTGCTCCCAGAAGAAGCGTCGAATCTTCGTCATTACAAAGAAGTAGAAATTTATAAAATATACAGTAATGGTTTAGACTTTAAAGTGCTTGTCAATAAATGGTTAAGCTTATTGAGAGTGTCGTTATTTCGTACGATTCTTGATGACATCCATGTTTGGGATGCAAAACATCCAAAAACTACATGAATGGCTTGGATCTCGTCAAAAGAAGAATGTTGTAAAAGTGATTTGGTGTATGTTTTATCCCTTGCATGGGTTGCAAGAAATGCTAGAAACTATCAACTGTATTGAGCGAAACTTGGTTGTGTTCATATTCTTTTACAACGAGGTTCATTCAGCTTTGGTTATAGTTTCAAATTTGATTTTGGGTTTGGCATATATATGACGACTATAGGTATTCGAGGTCAATGCGCTTTCGAGACACCATTGGTCAGTGGCGAATCCAAGACAATATTTGATATGAGACACTTAAATAATATAGTTAATAAATATATATTTTTGTTTATGTTAAAGTATATATTTTGCATTTTTGAATATATTCTAATGTATGAACTATGAAGTGCAAAAAATGAGCTAAAATTTTTGAAAGTATTGTTTATATTGGTTTATGATTATACTTAATTAGATACATACTTAATTTATTAATTAGGAAATACACAATTACAAACTTATAATTCATTATAAAATATAAATAACTGTAATATATTTAAAATCATTTATATTATCATATCACACAAATTTAAAACCTAAAATAATAAATTAACTATAAAAAGATAATATTTTTTAATAGTTTATAACATATATTTTTAAAAATTAAGATATATGTCTACTTTGTAATAAAAGAAATGTGATTAAAGTGAAAATATAAATAATTGCATATAGTTTTATTTGAGAAAAAATGGAATAAGAAAATGCCATAGGTAAACAAAAACCTCCAACAAATATAAAACTGACCAAAAGAAAAACAAATATATATATAAGAAGTGCTAATTGAGAATCGAACTCAGGACCTAATACTTTTTATTGGGAACAATTACCAACTAAGCTAAAGATTCTAATGAGGAAATGCTAATAGCAGAACTTTAAAAAGGAGTATAGGGCATCCGCCCCAGCCCTTGGTAACAATAACACTTTCAAAACTCACATATTAGTTATGACTCTCCCTTGCGTCACTAGAATCTCAAAACCCACATAAATTACTTCAGTTAAAGAGCTAAAATAACTGGTGTTCTCTAAGTTCCAATGACACCAAGAAAAAAACAATAGGGTTGTCACAATAAGGTGTCAAGATAGATAAATACATAATTCTAAGCTTTAAGAGTTTAGTTTGATATACAAGAGTAAAAAGTTCCCTTGAACAAAGCTTTGCCACTGTACCATCAGTTTTCAGACAAGGAAATAAACTGCACATGACCAAAAGAGCAGCATTAACTGAACAAATGCTGTGAGGACTAACAGTTGTAAGCAATTTCATATAAGATATTGTGTCTCTAGTAGCAAGACTGAAACATGAATAGATATTTAGTTACCTAACTGTGGGGTTACTCGTAGATGATTCATTACTCCTAACTGGATTCAATTGGATTTTTCTCTTCCACCTTTCTCTTCCGTGGAGGGTAGTTATTGACATCGTTTGAGTTTAAAGATCCCTTTTTCCGTTTCCTTTGGTATGTATACTTCACAAGGCGATTTTTGTCAGCTCTCAGAGACTCACTGATTTGATCTGATACCACTGCATTAGCTTTCAACTCAGAACATGGATCAACCAACTCAGGGCCCATTTTGGTAGTTGGAACCACACTATCTTCTCCACCTTCACATTTTACCATTCTTGATTTCAAGTCATCATCTGTTGATCGATTTGTTGCATTCACACTGAAGACAGTAGCATTTGTGGATCCTGAAGTTGGATATACATTGCATTTAACTGAAGTTAACCCATGATCCAAACGACGAAGCGGCTTTATCTTAGTCTCGTCCAATCCTTTACAAGAATTAAGGGCATCAACCTCTTCATTCTCTACCGACAGGTGAGTATCCATGGAATCTTCGCCATTCTTGGAACAGGGAATATCAGAGTGAGATTGACAAGGTTTTATAAGCGGACTTTGAGACCTAACCTGTGTAGCTTTTCGTTTGCTCCACCTCGTCTTTCTACTTCTTCGTGATTTGCGAGACTTCTTGATTCCTAAAGAATTAGACGGCTTTATTGGTATCACCTCTGCATTCGTAGCTCTAAGAGCAAGAACAAGAGATCTAGTGCTTACTGAGCTCAAGTTTTCGTCCCTATCCTTTTCAGTTGTGCGTCGTTCCTCTCCGTTTGCAGAATGAGATGATTTCCTCTCCAAAGCATGGATCCTCTGTGTAGACCCATTTCGAGACAGCTCAAGCTTTTTGCTCCTGATATTGGCGTCAGACTCACAAGCCTTTGAAGTTTCAACACTCAACCCGTGAAACTGCTTTTCGTCATTTCCACCACATTCATCATCAAACAATGAGCTCTGATTCAGAAGAGAGCCACTCGTATCTGCATCCTCTTGATCAGGATGCAAACTTGCAATAGCCTCTGCAGCAGAAATGGTTTCCTTACCACCACATTCATCATCAAGCAATGAGCTCTTCTGATTCAGAAAAGAGACACACTCACTCCTGTCTTGATTAGGATAAACACTTCCAACAACAACCTCTAGATCAGCAATCTTCTGATTAGAAATGGTTTCTCGTTCCTTGTTAACAACTACATTATGTGCCTTCCTCGCTTTCTCCAATTTGTCTCTCACCCATCTAACCTCAGACCTCAAATCAGTAATAATATCTTCAGCCTCTTGTAACTGAGCTTCAAGCAAATCAATCTGCCGTTGCTTGTTTGATGATGTAATCTCTGATTCAATTGTCTGTTCATACAACTCAAATCAACAAACAAGAAGTTCCCAAATATGAAATATCTAAACCCCTAAATATGAAGATTATATATACTTAACCTGAGCACCAATCATCTGTTTCAATCGGACAAGTAAACGAAGAGCTTCGTCTTTAGTTCCGCAAAGATCGTGGTGTAACCGAGCTGTTTTCTTGTCGGAAACCATTACCCTAGCCGCTGATTCCTTCGCCGTGTTTAGAATCATCTCCGCGTAAGCTTTCTTCAGGGCCGTCCCTTTCTGCAACCAAAACAAGCAAAGACACAAAGCTCGCAATCAACAAAATGAAAACCCCAGATCGTTTAAGTAATCAAAAACACAATTTAATCTCTTTACATCTGACTCTTCCATAGTCGCGATTTCTCACTCCCGCCGAAGAGAAAAAAAAATATAGCTCTCGCCTTTGCACCCGTGGTGGTCGGTTGAGAACTGACAGGCTTTTTTGTTAAATTACTATTTAACCCTTCATTTTTTAATTAATTACAAATGAAATGATGATTATACGGAAAACAGCTTTTTCATATATGAACAATTCAAATATGTCTTATTCATACATCGGACTATTGGGTATGCAGAATCATACATTGACTCTTAAATTATTTGAATACCATACTTAAACTTACAATTTTATGCTAAATTATACAAAAACATAGTTAATTAGTAACTCTGTTAATCTCGTCATTAGGTTAATATGACGTGGAATCCATGTGTGACGAGAGGGTAAAAAACGACGTCCTTTTGGATTATTTGAGAATGAGAATCCTTAGAATTGTAGTCGTGCTTTCTTCAACTGCACATCACTGTGTGAAGATGTATCAAACAACTTCTCAGAATCGTACAACAACATTATCAATCAAGCAATGTTATTGATAATGCTAGAAACCATAAGAAGATAATGCTTGATCTGGAATGATATGAGGAGAAAGAAGGCTGAGAAGTATAAGGAAAAGTTCACTTTGAAAGTCGCAAGAACAAGAAAAGAAGAGCAGAGACACATGAAGTATTGCCAGGTAATCCCTTGTGGCAATGGGCATTATGAAGTGGTTGAACATGTTCATCATGGTTTCAGGATTGATATGAATGCAAAAACATGTGCATGTAGAAGGTGGAGTATGACAGAGAAACCTTGTCGTCATGTTTTGCGAGTAACTGGATTGAAGAAGAAACAGAAGCCTGAAGATTATGTTACATCTGATTGGTTATTGACATCAACTTAGGTTGTTCAATACAATGAGCCACTAATGGGATTTAATGGTATGTACTTTTGGGAGAAATCTGGTGAACAAGAGCTTCAGCCACCACGTATAGAGACAACTAAAGGTCGTTCAAAGAAGCAAAAAAGAATCAAGGGCAAGAATGAGTCTCCAAAGAAAAGGAAAAAGAAAATAAAGGAAGTAGAAGAGGAGGCTCCGGCAAAGAAGGTGAAAATTACTAGAGAAGGTATTACTTTGCGTTGTACACAATGTAGCATGACAGGACATAACAAAAGAAGTTGTACTAATCGTGGGGTTCAAGGTAAGCAAGCTAAGCCAAGAAAGCGTCGAGCCTCTCAAGCAAGACAAGCCTCACAAGCATCATAGATTTCACTTGGTGATTAATTGTTTTCTAGCTTATGATGTTTTTTTGGATGTATCGGATTCGGTAAGGTGTAGGATGTTGGTTTTTGGATGTTTTGGATTTGTATGTGACCTATTTCGGATGTTTATCATGGTTGGTTGGTGTGATGGTTTTTGTATATTACCTATTTTAGATGAAGGATATTAGAAGCTTTAATTGCATTTTAGCTCCATTACATACTCTTAACTCATACAAACTTGTCATCTTGTCAAACTTAAAAGATGAAAGCATAGACAACCAACATGATTACACTACACACAATCAAATTTTTGAAGCAACATAAAGACTGAATCTATTTTTCACAACAAGCAATCACAGCTTTGAGTTCTTCAATCTCCTTCTCACATCCTTGTGCAACAGCTTTGATGGCTTGGATTTCATTTTCGTAGCTATTGCATACGGCCTCACATGTGCGTGTCTCCATTGCTAGACTCTCCATCTCAGCTTTCACAGCATTTAAGCCTTTCGCTAAGCTTTCCACATCTACTTTTATCTTCCCAACAACACTCTCAACTTCTTCCATCTCTTCCACCATAGATATATCGGTCCATTTGAACAAATGCTCATTATTCTCCTTGGAGCCATAAGAACAACAATGAAATAGCCTCCCCAGATTATTCATTGTTTCTGAAGTCTTGACTACAAACGCTACACCACATCTACATTTTCTAGGTATTCCCCTTTCTGTTCCACGTCGTGTGAAGCTCGACCCTAAGCCACATTAACAAATCATAATTACGCATCTATATTATCGCAATTGAACAATTGAATTCAGCCAAATATGAATCCTTTTCTTACCCGAACTAGAAGATGAAGACATTGGAAGTGTTATTCACCGGAAATCACAAAAGCCCCAATTTTTAGGGTTCTTCGTTTGAGTGAGTGAGAGAAACGAATCGGGTAGAGAGAAAGATTTGGGATCAAATGAGAAACGACGTCGTTTTAGGCAAAATTTCTATTCTCAAATAAACCAAAACGATGTCATTTTACCCTCGCTTCACACGTGGATTCCACGTCAGATTGGTCTTACGACAAGATTAGCATAGTTACTAATTAACTACGTTTTTGTATAATTTAGCACAAAATCTTAAATCTGGGTATGGTATTCAAATATTTAAGAGTCAATGTATATTTTCACATACCCAATAGTCTGATGTATGAATCAAACATATTTGAATTGTTAAGGTATAAAAAAATCGTTTTTCCGTCATTATACTGTATCTTTAGATCGAGGAAACGACGCCGAATTACACTTTTCTTATCTTGTCTACACTACACTTATGCTCAATTATCAGTGTGTTAAGCATAAACAAAGAATCCAATAAAGTTTGTTGGTTATCTTTGATACAAAAAGATTAGTTTGTTAGCTATTTGAATTATAGGCCAACACATAGCCACACATATAAACAATATAAATGTCTTGTTAACTACGTCAACTATTGTCATCACATAAGGATATCCATAAACAAATATAGGTTATGTGTACAACACCATCAACATTCAACTCCGATGGTTGGTTGGCCGGAATCCAGCGTTGACCAGTGTTGACCGGTCAACTCCGGTGGTTGGTTGGCCGGAATCCGGCATTGACCAGTGTTGACCGGCGTTGACCAGAAAAAAAAATATTAAAAAATATTGTTTTTCTTTTTTCCTAAAAATAATATTTTTTTGTTTTCATGTATATTTGATAAATAAATAAAAAAGATAAATGATTTGTATAATTTACAAAAACAAAATATAACAACAAAAAGTTATACAACAAAAAAAAAATACAAGACAATTATATACCAAAAAAAAAAAATTATATGACAAACAAAATTTGTGATATATCTAGTAACTAATTTTGTTAATACATAAAATATACAAAAAATAATATAATAAAACTATACCAGAAAAGTTTTATGTGTAGTAGATTTTTTTCATAAACTATAACAAATATATACCTTTTCTTTTCAAAAAATCATTTTTTATTTTGTATTTTCAAAGTTGGGGATTTTAAATATTTTTTTTTTTACTTATTTATAAGATTATGTCATTTGAAATATATCCAACACATTGCCAAGCTAGAAAATTACTACTACAACATTTCACGGTTATGGTTTATTTTTTTTTGACGAAATCACGGTTATGGTTTATTAGTTACCGTTTTATTGAATCACATTACAACATAATTTACTCTTTTTAGCAATTTAGTGCATGGGTAATGGAAGAACACATCAGCTGAATAAAGTTTTTATTCTTTTTCTTTTGGAGCTTACTGATGAAATGAGAATCTCCATATATTGTTATGTTGCAACCGTACAATATTGGTCGCTTAGAGGAGGATATGTCGATGAAGCAAATGGTATTTTATACAATGATGTTACATTAAGACCACTTTTACAAAAAAAAAAAAAAATTAACAAAAACAAACAAACAAATATAGAGCTGCAAAATAAAATGGACACGAAACTTGTGAAACAAGGCACCTGAAAATTGGGTACGTTGAAAGAATCATGGAAGCTGCTCCTAAGAGTGCATCTAAATTGCAGGGCGTTTTCATATATTCAAGAAGGGGTGGGGGAAGATCAATACCAAACTTTTGAATGAGATCTCAACCCGACGAAGACGAAACTGATGAAGACAAGGCGTCAAAATGTTTCATTCATCTTCTTGATGTTTTCTTTCTAGATCAAATAATGGTCTTAACCTTCTGTCGACCTCGCTGCATTGTTGATCGATCTCACCCGCAACCATTGAATAAGCAGAGTGACAAGATTCATCGTCTCTGAATGCTAATATCCACCTCCCGTCTACTAGACCTTTGGACTTTAGCTTTTCATAGACTCCTCGCTTTGTTGGATCCAACAACGGTAACGTAGATGGTCGGATTCTCAAGTGTAACCATTTCGGGTGCTTTTCATCTATTCGGGGCTGAAATACAAACAAAAGATGATAGATCATTTACCATGTTAGATTCTCTCTTTGCAGTGTGATCTTTACAAGAATTTCCAATAAAGAAGAAGACAGTGAAGGTGATAACGTACTTTGCAGCCAGCTAAAGGTGCAGTAACACGGATGATTCCATTATCTGGGTCAGCAAGGAAAATCCACCCAGACACACCAGACGATAATGCTAAAAACGAGAAATCGCGTTCCTTGCCTCTTTCAAAGGCAATCCTACAGGGCACAGCATCAACTGCACCAGGAAAGTTCAAATATTTGATTAACTTCGGATACCGAGACAACCCAATCAAACCGGAGTTCTAATAAATCATGGACACTGTGTGGTTTGTTGGATAATGTAACTAGGACAAGCATCAAAGCATCATGTGCCTACCTAGCTTCAGTTGGGTGCCAGGTTTGGGGACTGAAACATCCAAACCAGCAATTGTGGCACGAGACGTTTCAGATCGCTCGGCTGGAGGATGAATAGGAGGTAGATCCGGTAAGGGCCTACCGAGCGAGAAGATTTGGAGTTGATGAAGAAGCACGAAAACCTAAGGAGAAAGGTTGATATCATTTGTCTGTACAAATAACGAAAAGTGCCTGATAGAAATATAAAGAGAATAATTGACATACCTTTACCACCTCGCACATTCTTTGACCTGCTGTGAATGATGATTCGCTAACAGCGTTATCTATAAAAGATCTTTAGTGTTAATGGTTTGTATAGATAGGGATTTAACAAGGGAATAACCATATCATTCACATATGTTTTCTAGCTGATTGCGCAAAATATGTAACAAGACTTTTACCATTTGATGAGAATCTATCGAGCTGGAGAAGAACCGATTTAGGCTCTTTTTGAGGGGATGGAGCTTCGATCACTGTCAGAAGATATTTGGTATCAGATTCACTGAATATATCTATACAATAAAATACAACATTTGCTTCTTTACTTGCCTCTTTTGCACTTTTTCCACTCATCAAGCAGTACTGTGATGAGTAGATCAGGCCAGGTACCTTTAATCTCCTGGGTAAGCGCACTTTTGCATTTCTCATAAGAATCCTGCCATAAGCAGGAAATTGGTAAATAATGAAAAAGAGGAAGAGGGGCAAGAGAAGAAGTGTCAAACAAAAAAAGAAACATTTTCAACGCAACATACATTCAACATCTTGAGATGTTTGCGATTAAATTCTGCCTCGCTGTAAGGAAGCAATTGGCGTAACAGCCATCCTCCATCCCATAATGTTTCTGCAGATATGTTTTCTCGGCAGAGAAGACTGACCAATGCATCCACCACCTACAACACATTTTTTATTTAAATCAAGACAAAGAACTTGTGCACAGTAATGTTAAAAGAAACACCTTTTGCACAGTTAAATCAAGACATCTCTGAAAGAACTTTTGCACAGTTAAATCAAGACATAGAACTTAAAACGCTGGAATTTGAAAAGAAGTTAGGCTGATAACTTGGGTTTACAAACATTCATAATTTACCTGATGTCTATGTACACGGGGGCACCTTGCAGCCCCAGGCAATGAACAGCGTACTCCAAACTGCTCCTGTTGAAGGTACTGGAACGAATAAATCAATCACAGTATAACACAATACCGAAGAGATGGGGATTAAGAGATGCTGTGAAGTACCTCCAACCTTCGTAGAAACCAATCAAGTTCGCTACTTACACCATCTCTAATAGAACCATTTTTTGGTGAAAACAGTTGTTCTTCACCAGAGTCCTCCCCAACCAAAGATTGCTGTCAGAGATACCAATTTACTTTTGAATAAGAATAAAATGGCAGTCCAACAAGTAAAGCATATATTTTTGTCCATGCTATAGTAGATGGTCCAGTAAAATATATTAGTAACAAAATCCATGGAGATGCTAATTACCCTGGCAAATCTAATGGATAAGATATTAAGCACAAGATAAAGGATAATGACAGAAACTCACCAGCAAAAGTTTTTTGTGCTGCTTACGCTGTGGAAGAATGCCAAAAGCATCTAGCATTGACTCTTCAAGTTCTACCAAAAATAAAATGTAAATGTCAAAAAACAGACATGGTGTGAATAATCTGCACAGCACCACCAGAAAAGGCGAGAAGAATCTGCACAACGCCATTCTCAATACCTTTCGTCTGCAACAAAGTGGCTAGCACAAACAATGAACCCTGAGCTTGCACATCATCTCCCTCGGAAATATATCGAAGTAAAGTCTCTCTAGTAACAAACAAAAGACCATCAGTTTAATAGTAAAAGCGAACACTATTAAGACAACATCATATGAAAAGGCAACTATCATAATTTTGTTTAACGTCTTATTTGCTAACATGTTACCTAAACGTAATATGTGAATTGTTGAAGATAATTTTGGTAGCATCTTCACTGCAAACGTGGGAATTTTTCTCCTCACTCGTGACTGCATTGCTTGAACACTGTTGATCTGCCTCCTCAGTAACACCATTGTCTGGATGCCCATTTCCATATGTAAGGCGTTGAGGAGCCAAGCTGCTATTAGGTTTCACTAGGGAACTTGAAATGAATGCTTTTACAGGGCAGAAAAGAGTAGCAGCAGTCATATTTGCCAAATCTTTGATTTTAACTATCCGCAGAATGCAAGAAAGCAGATAGAGAGAAGTGACAGGATCAACTGATATATCCTGAAATAACAACAAAACCAATATTTTACTGAATAAGAATGGTACTCTGGCAAATAGTCAAACCTAACAAGGCTAACAAAATATCATGAAGGACCAAATAAATAAACTCTGAAAACGATTTTAAAAGGAAAAAAGTGATATTTTGTACATTTACAGCCTCGGAGCATAAAGACGGGAGAAGAAGTGGTAGAGTTAGATGCTGCAGAATGTGATCTGTTATCATCCTCCCGATATCAGGTATACCAGCAGAGATAACATCACTAAAGTAGTACAAGGTGTCCTCGATCCCATCAACAGCAGAGAACAATTTTCCACCAGAATCTGGTGATGGGCACCTTTAGCAAGGATAAAATGAAAAACTTTCAAAAGAAATATAATTTATACAGATCATACATGAACAAAAGAAATTGATAGATGAAAAGGGATTGTGATAAGTGATGATCAATCTACAAGCTATTTATTTCCCTGGGAAATGAAAATGCACTGTATCTTACTTTAGAGTGTTCAACACCATTGCACTTAGATCCATGCATTGCTTTTGGAAAAATGAAACTAACTTTGAAAAGTACTCGGTGTGTGGTGAACTAACTACATAATCATTTACAGAGTCATCGCCAACTGCAAAAACAAACTGACGGCATTAGAAACATTGCTAAAAATTTTGCTTATCTTTACCATACAAATGACAAATCGAAAAAAACTATTATAAGTGACTGACCGTGATATACATTAAGAGTCAGGGCACGAACTGCAGTGCGTATCATGTTCTCTTCATGAAATGCAAATTGTATGCCTTCGACATAAAGGGGAAAAGAAACTACTACATCCTAGACGCAGAAACGCAGAATTAAAATATGGCAAAAAATATCCATAAAAAATATAAAAGTTATAGGAATTTGCAACTTAAAGAATACTCACGTTCTCGGTCTTCAAAAGCAATGATATTGTATGCTTGTTTAGCTTCCCACTAACAGCTCTACATAAAGCAAACAAAGGAACAGTTATCAGATACAGTCAGTAAGTACTTCCTAAAGCCTAGATAACAGCAGGAAAAATTACCTTAAGAAGGATATGTAGTAAGATAGAAGCTCTTCGTGTTGGAAGTCAAATGTATATGTTATCAAATAGTTTACATATTCATTACTGAACAAGTAGTCTACAAGGAATTTCAAAAGAAAGTCATTAACAGATTGTTGTCATGGGAATTCTCGTAAGAAAATGTATTGCACCCTAATGAACTTACAGATTGCTTGTTCACTTTTAAGGTTTTGGATCATTATACTCATGGTTTGCAACAACTGGACAGAAACTGTTACCGTCTTGCTAACCCTCAAAATGCGTACAAACTCTCCCATTACTTGTTTCTCCATAAAAAATCTGCAACAATCGCAAATATTAACATATCTGCCTATAGGAAGGGCGCTGAGTGATAATTGGCAAAAAGACTCACTCAAAGAATGAAGGGTCATGCTGATCACCATAAGTTAATATCTCCGCAATAGATCTCAATGCCTCGACAACGAGATCCTTCAAATGACACCCGGTAATCAAAGATCAAAACATAACAAAAATGCCACGACATTTGCTAAAATGTAAAAGACTTATGTCACTAACCTTATTGGCTTCGTTCACGATCTGAATTTTTCTCAGCTGGTCAGTCAGATACCTAAACAAACAAATTTTCAACACTTTCATCATCTGATATAATTAATGACAAAGACAACTAATGTCGTCACACTAAGATCTCAACAAGTCATTTTCTTAAGGTCAAGATAGTCCCTCCGACCCACCCAATCGGTTTCAATTTCTATAAAGTAGACCCCTGAATGAAATTGGTGAGATAAACTTAAACAGTGCCCTTAAATAGCACCATTCAAACCATCCTAAAAGAAAACCTAGCAACTAAATTCAAACAACCCATTCCAATTCCAACGAGATGACAACAAAAACATGACACAGTTTTAAGCATATAATTCAAAAACAATCGCTCAAAACTCGCAACCAATCTCAGTCACAATTGAAATTAATATGAAACAGAAGAAAAATCACAAATAAAACTTGTTGGCCAAAAATCAAAGACGATCAAACAAACAAACCAAAAAGAACAAACTTTCAACACTTATGGTTTCATCATCATCTAGTATAATCAACAAACACCAAATGTCATAATTCGTAACACTAAGATCTCAATAAACGTCCATTGTCCTATCAAAATTGGCTGCAAAAGTTGACCCCTGACTGAAACTGGGGAAAGATGGACTTAAAAGAGTTGAAATATCAATGACACCATTCAAACAATCAAACACTACATTAAGCAGAAACCTAATTGCAAACTGCCCAAGTCAAATACCAAAGAAAAGGAAAAAAAACACATCCCAACAACACCTTCAAAAGACTGAATTTTTAGGCCATAAAAATTCACAAAATCGCTACAATGATCAAATTCACAAAACAGAAACTAACCCATGATTAAAAAAAAAAAAAAAAAATCAAAAAAGCCGATCAAACAAAACCTGAGTTCGGCTAAGGAGAATCGATCTCTGGGTCTTAAGAAAGAAAGCCACATGATTTGTTCAAATCAATCCTTTGACTGGATCATCCTTCACTCCCGAGATAACCCCAATTTCATAATCTCTCTCTCCTCCAAGCTTAAAGGAAACTCTGACGAAATCGGATCCAGTTCCACGTTCGGTAAGCCCTCTCACCCAGGATCAAAATCATACAAAAACAAAATACTCAAATTCGTGTATCGAGCGAAACGAAATTTCGAATTTTTTCCGAATGGGTTTTTTTTTAGATGGTTTCTTCTCCGGTAAACAAACAGAACAATGTTGACGGCAATTTGCGAAATTGAAAGCACCGAAGTGGGTTGAGAGCTGGCGTTGTTGGGTCAAGTACTTTATATTCGGATCCGGGTCGGCTTTAATCTCGAGTTCAAAAGAAAGTATCTTTCTTCAATTCAAAGATCCCTCTGACTCAATAAGAGGCTTAGCTATAAGCAAATGCTAGATAGGTTCACAATCTACCGCCACGTCACAGATATTTATCTCGCGAGATCCATAAATATCCAATTTTTTAATATCATACATTAAAAAAAATCTTACAAGCAATTTTAAAATTTTTAATTAATAAAACGTTACATTATTTGATAAATAAAATTAAAAACAAATCACAAAAATTCAACCATTAATGCAAACATCCATTTGTTGGTCAAAACTCAAGCAAATACATTTTGAAATGATAGATGAATCCTTCTATTTTTTTTATGTATTCATTTTAATGTGTTTAGTTAATTATAGATGTGAAAATTATTTTATATTTATGAGATACAGAATTGTTGGGACTAATATAATTAAAAAGACTTAATTAGTAAAATGACTTATGATAGATATATATATATATATATATATATATAATTGTAAGGACTAATATGTAAAAGAAAATATGAAACCTCAAATTTGAACAAAACTACTAATTTTCGTTTACGCAATTTTATATTTATGTTTAATAATATATATATATATATATATATATATATATATTTATGTAAGATATTGAGTTTTAAATATGAATTATCTAAATAGTAAATACCAATCCAAATAACTCAAAATAAAATCAAATCTTAAATCGTGTATATTTTTTTTTTTTTGTATGAATAATCGTGTATATTACTAATATTACGTAAATGTATGATGTTAGTAAAACATACATGTATCCAAACTAATTAGGATATTTTTTAGGTTGGATCATGTATTGTGTGAGCCACCTAACCCAAACTGGCTAATTAATGAGGGTATTGTTTATGCCAAACCATACCAGCAAATAAAAAACAAAGATGGATAGATCTCTTATTGCTATTCCAAACTGAATTTGAAGTAAACGAGAATATATCGTTACGATGTTGCATGCATACAATGCACAATGTCATTAAATGCTTGTCCAAAGATGGTGATAAAATGCAGCGTTGCAATGAAAGCCCGTAGAAGAAATATGTTGAAACACCCGGACTCGGAGACAGAGCCCATCTTGTATGGGTGTCAAGAGGTCCGGTCAACCAACTTTGTGAACATAGGCAAATAAGTGAATGTTGGACTTTCTAGAGGGGACCTAAGATCCCACCAAAAAAAGAAAGGAATATTCTTATAATTTCGTATACAAATTATTGAATGATAATATTAGTGCAAAATTTGTTTTCCACTATAGTAATACAATAGAATAATCTATAATTGTATGTGCATCAATTAAAAACACTTGAGTAAACTGCCAAATGATTTCGTTGGTCAAGAAACGGAGGCCAACGAAATATGCAAATTGTATATATATTCACATTAAAATATATGGATGATCCTATTATTTTCACCGCAATTGTTGTATTCGTAATCGTATATAGGTAGCTAGGTAGGTTAGTTATAAACTATTTAAAATGATATCATTGAAAATTCCTACTTGTTTAATTCAAAAGTGCATATTTGACCATACCAAACCCATTCATACCTAAAGTTACTCTCACGATTTCACCAAAAAGGTTTACAGTTATAAATTTTATATCATCACTTGCATGTGCAATAATAGTATCAGTTATAAGAACATACATGCAATTCCCATAGATAGATACCATATTAATGATGATGTTGAGGTTTTTAAATCCAAGCAAAGATAATATGCAAACTCCACTATGATGCACATTACATATGCTCCTCATGATCTGTTTTGTTCATCTGTAACAGTCTCACTTAGACGTACGCATAGTGAATCTGTTGTTTGACATTCATGTCACTCACCTTCTTCTGGTTTCACAAGAAACGTTTAAGATGCAAAATTTTTTATCTCTACTAATCCACTTAGATTATTCTCATGGACTTATTTATACATAATGCAGTAGATATTTTACCTTCTTCTCCACTTTATTACTGTTGTACACTTCATTTGGAAAGAAAAGAAAAACAGAAAAGAATTAAGTAATCTTAATTATCTTTATGGATAAAAACATGGTTTGTGATCCAAATATATATCATTTGGACTAATAATTGCAAATAGTGTGTAATCCTAAATATGTCATAAGGAATGAACAAAGAATAATAATAATTAAAGAGATTAGAAAAAAAGACAACAAAGTAGTCGTATAAAGTATAATTATAATAATAATCCTTGAGACGACTGTTCAACACGTCTGACTTAGAGGCTTCTTGTCTCTCTGCGACTTTCATTGGCAGATACACACAAAAAAGTACAAATCTTTACTTCTTAATCCCATAACCCAGAAAAAAAAAAAACCTTTGAAACCACTTCATCATCATCCATGGAAGAGATCGAGTCAAAGCCAAGAAAGCTTCTTCCTTTATCAATCATCATCTTCCTCTGCTTTTGTTATCCTTCCATGGCTGCAGATGAAGACGACATAAGATGCTTACGAGGAGTTCAAAGCTCTCTCACAGATCCTCAAGGAGCTTTGAAATCATGGAACTTTGGAAACACAACTGTTGGGTTTCTCTGTAATTTCGTTGGTGTGTCTTGTTGGAACAATCAAGAGAATAGGGTTATCAATCTTGAGCTTAGAGACATGGGTTTATCTGGTAAAATCCCAGAATCTCTTCAGTACTGTGGGAGTTTACAAAAATTGGATCTTTCTAGCAATCAGTTATCTGGTAACATCCCTAGAGAGCTCTGTACTTGGTTACCCTTTTTGGTGTCTCTTGATTTGTCAAACAATGAATTGAACGGTGAGATTTCTCCTGATTTAGCTAAGTGTAGCTTTGTGAACTCTTTGGTTTTGTCTGATAACCGGCTTTCGGGTCAAATCCCGGTTCAGTTCTCTGCTTTAGGGAGGTTAGGGAGGTTCTCTGTAGCTAACAATGATCTCACAGGTCGCATTCCTGCTTTCTTTAGCTCACCGAGTTATTCATCTGATGATTTCAAAGGGAACAAAGCTCTTTGTGGTCGTCCTTTGTCTTCTAGCTGTGGTGGATTGAGTAAAAAGAATCTTGCAATTATAATAGCAGCTGGTGTGTTTGGTGCTGCTGCATCAATGTTGTTGGCTTTTGGGATTTGGTGGTATTATCATTTGAAGTGGACAAGAAGACGAAGAGGCGGTTTGACAACCGAAGGAGGAGTTAGTAGTTTGGCTCAGAGACTTCGTAGTCATAAGCTTACTCAAGTTTCTTTGTTTCAGAAGCCTTTGGTTAAGGTTAAGTTTGGTGATTTGATTGCTGCAACTAATAACTTCAGCTCAGCTAACATTATTGTTTCAACTAGAACCGGGACAACGTATAAGGCGCTTCTTCCTGATGGCTCAGCGCTTGCGGTCAAGCATTTGAGCACGTGTAAGCTCGCGGAGAGGGAGTTTAGGTATGAGATGAATCAGTTGTGGGAGCTTCGTCATCCTAACTTAGCTCCACTTCTTGGATTCTGCATTGTGGAAGAAGAGAAGTTTCTTGTTTATAAGTACATGTCTAATGGGACGCTTCACTCATTGCTGGATTCTAATGGGGTTGAATTAGATTGGTCGACTCGGTTTAGGATTGGTTTAGGTGCTGCAAGGGGTTTGGCTTGGCTTCATCATGGGTGTAGACCTCCTATACTTCACCAAAACATTTGTTCAAGTGTCATTCTCATTGATGAAGATTTCGATGCAAGGATTATAGATTCAGGGCTTGCTAGGCTTATGGTTCCTTCGGATAACAACGAGAGCAGTTTCATGACGGGCGATTTAGGAGAGTTTGGGTATGTAGCTCCTGAGTATTCCACAACAATGCTAGCCTCACTAAAAGGTGATGTATATGGACTTGGTGTTGTCCTCTTGGAGTTGGCAACAGGGGTAAAAGCTCTAGGAGGTGAAGGCTTTAAAGGGAGTTTGGTGGATTGGGTGAAACAGCTTGAAAGCTCAGGAAGAATCACTGATGCATTCGATGAAAACATTCGAGGGAAAGGACATGACGAAGAAATCTTAAAATTTCTTGAAATTGCTTGTAACTGTGCGAGTTCAAGACCTAAAGAGAGATGGTCAATGTTTCAGGCATACCAGTCACTGAAAGCTATTGCTGAGAAACAAGACTACTCGTTCTCAGAACAAGACGATGACTTCCCTTTGATTTTCGACACGCAAGAGAACGAGACCGTATGAAATGAACTTTTCTGATGGGGACTGAGGGCATAAAAATGGAAGATTATATTGAGGATGCTTCAGGAGTATAATTATTTGTTGTCTGTATCACCTTGTACTACTATTTGTAGAGAGACACTATATATGTTATTGTAAAAACAGAAGTGTATATGTTATGTGTGTTTCTCTTTTGTCAAAGTCTCAAAGACATGTTACGTTGCTTTGTTGTTTATTACTGATCAAAACCAAGATTTTGAAGAGAGCTGTTGCAAGAGACAAAACATGGGTTTTTTTTTTCTTTTTCTTGGCTGCAGTCTTGGAAGAGTGACAAAACAAGTTTTCACTTGTGTTTTCTTTTGAGAACAAAAAGAAAGTGCAGAACAGGATAAAGAAGATTTCTCTGCAGAATCTTACTTTAGGGGGGTCTGCTTCTCGATACAGTCAAAATCAATCCCAGAAAAGAAGCTAAAGAAGGCAAGAAAGAGAGAGAGAGAGAGAGAAAGAGAGGGGTTTTGCATCTATGATCTATGGTCACTCACTCATTTCGTATCTTTCACTTTGTAAGATGCTATTCAAATACACAGAGAATATATAAGATTCCCAAAGTTCAGAAGAACCCAAAAAATGAATACATATGTGATTCTAAAGTTGTGCAAGGACAAGCATCTATTAAGAAGCAAAACAACATACAGTAATTCAAGGGGAAATTGAAATTTTGAAAACGGAGCAACTTTAGTTTAATGGTTTGCTTTAGGCAGAGGGAAACATAAAAAAGCAAACTTTAATGTTTAACAGATTCAAAAAAAGAAAAGGCAAAATAAAGAAAAGATGAGGAAAACAGAGAGTTAGATAAAGACATAAATAAGCCTATAATAATTAATACAAATGTTATTACACAAAAACCCTACAAAGCCCTTAAAAAGTCTTTAATATCTGCATCATCAAATCATCTGAAAGATTTCAATCTTAGACACAGTGTTCCTAAAGAAGAAAGAAAGAACAATGACTTCACCTTCCCAA
The DNA here is from genome assembly GCF_000633955.1 of Camelina sativa. NCBI lineage: Eukaryota > Viridiplantae > Streptophyta > Magnoliopsida > Brassicales > Brassicaceae > Camelina > Camelina sativa. The sequence continues at coordinate 7,785,625 of NC_025693.1, forward strand.
ATGCTACAGAGCAAGTAAGAGAGACCTTGCAAAACAGAGCAAGACTTCACAAAAGCTATGAGTTCATAGCATATCTCTGAATCTGAAGTTATCGAGCTGCCCCGGAAAAAAAGTAGCTTCTTGACGTCGCGTAATTCACTATTGTGTCTGAAGACAGTAGAAAGACCTAAGAGTTTGCAAACACCATACACAGAGAGTTTTATCATCATACTCTTGGTGGCCGTCTCGAAGTTTCTGCTTTCCTGAAGAAAATAATTTTGAAACAAAAGCCTTAGTTAAAGTTGAGTTCTTCTTTCTGCAGTAATAATAAGAACTTTAACTAAAGTGGTCAAAGTTCTTCACAAGTGCCTTTAATTCTCTCTTAAGGCATAAAAATTAGAGAAAGAAGAAGCTTTTTTACTACAACATGATAACATTTATCTGCTTTAAAAAACACAAAATGTGCAGTGACACTGAAAAGAAGGAAAGAAGAAGAATTCTGCATGCTAATGATCTTTTTAGAAACCAGTGATTTATTGGTATCTGTGTAAAAGTGACAACCAAAAATCTAGAATTGAGGAAACACTAATACAGGATGATTAGTTTTTGAGTAAACGTACTTAAACAACAAATTTAAAAGGGCTTGATCTCTGATAGCAAACTCAAAGAAGCAAAAAAAGTGAAAGATCGAAAAATTTGAGAGAGAAGATGAAGAAACCTGTTGTGGATAGGATCAGGTCCGTTTGGAACTTTTCGCTTGCTCACATGAAACAGATTCACATCCTTACCACTAAACCGCAGAGTCTTGA
>NC_025693.1:7788414-7813361 GCF_000633955.1 Camelina sativa
ATAGTAAAGCCAAAATTTAAACAGTCCTGTCCCCACAATTTCATTACTATATATCTGTTTCCTCTATATCATTTAGGGATCTTACACATGGTCAGGATAGTGTCCTGATAGTATTTGATTCTCACAGTGATTGTGTGAGCAAAGGCATGCCACTATATTTCCCTCTAGAGATTTCAAAATTACATGCTCTATTGAAGAATTGTTTACCAAAATAGATTAAATTAGAAGAAGGGAAAGAATGATTCGACACATACCTCAGTTATGTCACTGTCGTAAAAGGTTTTGTTTAAATTAGAAGAAATGCTTAAGATGGTTATTGATGTATAAGGTACATACATATAATAATCATGTCTAGCAAGTTGATCTCTCAAAAGAAGCCATATGTAATAGACAAAAAGGAGAAACTCTAACTGACTTTATATCTCCAACTGCATACAACTATATTTCTGTGTAACAAACACACCTCGCAACATACACCATTACCGATTTTACAATTATCATAAGTCTGCAACTTTTTCCATCTTAGGACTTGGCAACAAACAAAAATGATGACTGGTCGACAGAATCACCTGGAAAAATTTAACTGACACTCTAAGAATATGTGACAGGAAGAAACAGAAATGAAAACAAAATGATCTTTTATCATGTGACAGAAGCAGAACAAAATGTCTTGTATCATGTGACAGAAGCAGATGCTGCAAGTCAAAGTGTTTGATATGTACGTAAGCAAGAACAGTAGTAACATTTAAAATAACTTACTCTACTATTAAACGGTGGAATGAACTAGCTCTTCAATCTTAGCCTCTGTTCATTGCTCTTAACCAAAAAAATGGCTTGATGTAACCATTGGTTTCCANCTATCTTAAATCACTTGGATGTTTCCTTTAAACAATAAGATAATCAATTGAGAATGTAAGAATGCATAAGTAAATAACCAAACCTGTGAAAAGGAGCTATAATTATCTTCCTTGTTAAGTATTCCCCTTCCTATCAAAAGCCGATTAGCAGCAAAACATATAGAGATGTGTATAAACTTTAAACTATGATCTCTTTAAAAATATGNCTGAGCCCATTTTGGTCCATATATGGCCAGATGTGTCCGGCCAAACCTTCGATCAGTCATCTGTAAGAAATATTGTTTCATCAAGATTCATACAACCCCAATCATCAAACAAGTAATAAAAGGGAAATAATTACCTTTTCAAGGCATCCACAAGAATCAAGCATTGTCGTTCGTGAAGGGTACTCGACCAACTAGATCAGATTTTGTTCAGAAGAGCATGAGTATTACACATTGACCCAAAATCCTTATAAGATAGTTTAAGAAGGGAAATACATAGCTACTCACAATAAATGTATTTTCTCCAATAGCTGGCGACTTAGCAATCTGATCCATCAGAACACCATAATCTACCTCCATGTAAGGTGGTGTAACGCTGATATAGTCAAATGCTCCATCCTTGCCTGATTAGTAAAGAATAATCTTAACAAATAGACACTATTGAAAGCAAGAAACTAACAAGTTATGAAACAGAAAACTGTTTAACATCTTAAAGACTAGACATGCCTACTATTTTATCAGCACGTTCCAAGAAGTTTTCGACTCGAGCAGTGTGTATAACCGAAGCATCAACAAACCCAGTGTGTTCCAAGTTTGGTTGTAAAACATTTGAAACAACCCAAGGATCCATCTCAACAAAGTGTGCCTGTGGAGAATTAAGTCAAATACAAAACCATACAAAAACAATTCATTCCTGCCACTAATATTTCTTTGTTACCTCAGAACATCCTCGACTGATGGCTTCAATTCCTACAGAACCTGTACCACTGTACAAATCCAACCACCTACCAGGACGTAGAGACGTTGGACAACCACCAGCAGCCTACATAATGAGGAGAAGAATCAGTCTTGGAATGTTAATCTCACAGAACAATAAAAAAAGAGTCAAANAGGTTTTGTTTAAATTAGAAGAAATGCTTAAGATGGTTATTGATGTATAAGGTACATACATATAATAATCATGTCTAGCAAGTTGATCTCTCAAAAGAAGCCATATGTAATANATCCATTCCCTTAAGAGAAAGCAATTTCTTTCGTTTGGCCGTTCCTGCAAGAACCTAAACACACAAATTTAACACATTTGAGGAAAATCAAACAACAGAAACCCTTAAAAAAACAAGACAAGGAAACAAAGCAAATATACACACCTGAAGTAACCTATGAGTTGTTCTTGGCTGTACTACAACAACTTCTTCTACTTGTTGGCTGTTCCTTCCACTCATTTTCTCTTCTTTCCTTCTCGCCTTCTACAAATGCGTAAGAAATTTTCAGCTCGGAGCAGTTTATCAGAAACCAAACCGAAACAATTATGGAACAAAACAAACCTTAGATTGAGACCCAAAGTCATCATTGGCATCATAACCATATCGTTCCAGCAACAATTTCTTATCCTCGCTTGCTAAACCAGTTCCTGAATCTGTATACCCACAAGACATAAACTAAGAAAAGACACACCTTTTGCTATATGTTCGATTTTATAGAAAATGCAAAAGTTCACACTTTTACGGCTCGAGACGACGACGGATCTTCGAACACGAAGTGGAGTAGAGATTCTGAAGAGGTGAATTTGAGGGAAAGAAGAATACGAGACACCCAGATTCTTATTCGTGTCGATGTTGATTCCTAGTGGAGAGACTATGGGAGATGATAACAAAACCGCCATAGCTGAAAAAAAGTTTTGTCGACTTTGAAAAGCTTGCAAATAATCAATGTGTCAAGAGCTTCGAAGCATTTAGAAGATAGAAATTGAGTTAAACCCTCTTTTGCCACCAGAGGATAAGTTCCTTTACCAAAAAGAAAGGTGTCTAATTTGAGTTGGGTAATGTATGTAATGTAACATTGTAACTAATGAAACATCATTGTATCCCATGAAACTTGTAATTACTAATTAGTAAGAGAAGAGATCTTAACTTATTGAAAAATCATAGTTCTTGAATATCATAAACCCGTTACAAGAGAAGCAACAACAACAACAATGAGAAGAAGGATCTAATAGTCGAAATCATTCAAGAGTTGAGGAAACTGTGACAGCATTTCTTGGTCCTTATCCAATATCTCATCAACAAATGAACTTGCGGAATGACTTGTTCCCGAGGCGTTTGTATCGATGTTGTTATGAGAGCTGCATTCGGCTAGGCTGTTGATATGATGCTCGTTTTGCGCAAAAGTGAGGTTACTAGTAGCTGAGGATCCCACTACTTGTGTCTGAGAGTTCTGAGGTAAGACCGGATCCGAGAGAAGGTAATCATTCCAGCAGAAGTTAGTACCCGGTGTTTGAGCCCCTTGGTTTGGCTGAGTGATACTAGCGGATGATGATGATGAAGAGCATGAAGATGTGGTTCCATTGAGCAAATGATTTGAGTGGTTAGAGAAATGGAATGGAGTAGTTTGGAATTCGGATGAAGCCGGATTAGTAAAGATCATAGGAGAGTTGTTGTAATATGTCTCATGGCTCATTGTTGTGTTCCTCATCGTTTCCCAGGCTGATGAGTTGGATTGTGTGAGTATAGAGTTGTTCGATGGTTCTGTTTTGAAGGATGCATTTTCATGGCCATGGCCACTAATGTTTCTGAATTCTAAAACGACCTGAGACACTGGTTTATGAGTCACCGGATCTATTCCCATTTTCATCAGCTTCTTCTTCAGCTTCGTGTTCCAGTGGTTCTTCACATCGTTATCCGTTCTCCCTGGAAGCTTTCGCGCAATCGAAGACCACCTGAAAACAGTCAGAAGTTGTTTATTATTAACAATGTTGAAAACAAGTTTGATAGATTCTTGTCTCATTGTTAAAAAGTTAGTTAGCAATTAGGTTTCTTCGTTACCTGCTGCCAATGGCTCTGTGACACTGAATAATAAGCTCTTCTTCTTGAGGAGAGAAGCTGTCATGTTTAAGGTCAGGTCTTAAGTAATTAGTCCATCTCAGTCTACAGCTCTTCCCACATCGATTCAAGCCTGCACCAAAGAAAGAAAGAAAAAATGTCAGACTTGTATAAGGAGATGAGATATCTTAAAAGTAAGCAGAGATTTTCTTGAAAAAAACCTGCTTTCTTGGGGATCAAACTCCAGTTCCCTACACCATGGATAGCAACATAAGCAAGGATCTTAGCGTCTTCTTCCTCGGTCCAGAGACCTTTCTTGACATTGGATTTGTCACAACATGGTGGCCTTCCCATTTTTTGGGTATTCACACACAAGAGAGAAGATGAAGAAGAAGAATAAGCTGAGAAATGTCTGAAAGTACAACAACAAAGGCTTTATGGAAATAGAGTGATGCAATGCAAAAGCTCTGAGACATGGCTAAAGAGAGAGAAAGAGAGAGAGAAGGTGAGGATCTCATGCTCGAAGGCTCCTAATTAACGGTAATTGCATGATTGTTACACTTCATTAGAAATATAGAGTCTCGAAGTGCATGACGTAGTTTAGACAACTATCATCTCATGTACACTACTACTGATTGTAAAATAATACAGCATTCAGTTGTCATGCATTGCTTGCTTGAGGTTGATGATAAACGGACTTTTATTAAGATTTGGTTTAGTTATGAACCATAGGGAACATAACTGAATATGAAACCAGTAACATAGATTCAGAATTATTTTTTAGTATATTGTTCTAAATTTTTCATTCTATTGACGAAATGTTTCTCTACAAAAATGTTCATCCTTTTAATAAGAGCTTTGATTTACTTGTTGTTGTTGTTGTTCTTAAGATGAGCAAGCTTTGCAACTCTTTCTGCAGTATCCATGGTCATTTTCTGAACCCACCATGTATGTTGGATTCTTCTGGCACTCCCCTTCCTTTGCCCATTTTTCGCAGCTCTTATTCTCGTCCACACACCCAGATTTCTTGTTAAACGCTCTGTCGAATGACCTTACATGAATCCATCTGGTTGCTGACCATTTCTCTCCCTCAACCACTGGACAGCTTCCATGTAAACTAGTTGGATCTGTGGTTGCGTTGGGATGAAGATTGAAGAATAGTAATGCATCCCCTTTCCTCGGTTTCACTGCAAAGAAAGATTTTCAGATAGTGCAATATACCATTTTCGAGAGATACCTTTCACTATCATAGAATCATACTACTGCAATCCCTATTTGTGTTGAGCTTTTAAATTTTATCAATTTTCCACTTTTAAACCAAACGCATGTTCAAGATAATCTAGAGTATTCTACATGTGTATAGATGTTAAACTATAAACAGTGTTTTTACCAGCATAGCCTTGTTTTGCACATTCAGTCCAGCTATCGTCTTTCAGTTGAGTTGTCTTGCCCTATAAGAATGTGTAATCAAATTGGAATGAGGCTACTCAGGATATGAAATCCAAAGATTACCTGAAAATTTATGGAACCAGAAGTAATATATGTCTTTACCTTCCACATGGGAAACACCGTCTCTCCTCCCTTTTGAACATTGGACAAGTACATCAATACAGTGGCGATCCGATGACCACCAAGCTCCAGATTGGCCTGATCGTGAAAGTAGTCAAAATGGGGTTCATATTTTTGACCATTCTCATAGTGCAATATTTGCATGGATTCCCCATTTTCTGATCCGAAACACAGAAAAACAAACAAAAAAGAGTTGAGAAGTTGTAATCTACTAAAGGCTAAAGCAAGAAACAGAATTAGGCAACATTTGGTCAGAAATACCTTCGGGAAGAAATGTCCACGCAGCAAGTTTTGCCTCGACATTAGAAACTATATCATCCTGCACAGACACAAAACCTTACCAGTCAAGCTTACACAACCTCTAGAATAACCAAGACAGATTTGCATTCAGGCTACTACAGTGTCTAAGCAAAGAAACAGAATTCTACAGTGTTGCAGGACATATACAAGGTAACAGCGAACGAATCCATCTAATTGGTAGAGTAAACTATCCGAATTCAGTGCTTACAAAAGCCACATTATACCTCATAACATCAATCATTCTCAGAAAAGAATACATCATAAACTCAAACTGATTGTACACTAAACAAGCCATTCAAAATCTTTACTATAACCAACAGACTCATCTATGGATTCAAACATCTCTTGTAAAGCATATATATATATATATATATATATAACTCACCTGTCTTTTAGAAAGAAACATTCCAGAACTAGTCCGTACTTCACTCTCTACACTCTCACCAGAATCATTATCAGCCACCATTGACTTCTCAAGCTTTCCTTTTGCCTAAACCCATAAATCAAATCCATCATCACTAGTTCTTCAAAATCAAAACCAAACACAAACAAAAAACTTAAGAATACGTTGATAGATTTCTATACCAATTTGATAAAATGATCACACTCCTCATCAGTAAGAAACCCTTTATACAAAAAAGCTCTGCAAAAAAACCAAGTCACAAACGTTAAAACACAAATCAAAATCAACAGAAACAAATTAAAGATCAAAAGCTAAAAACAAACCTAGGAGTCCAAGAGAGTTGAGTAACACGAGTTGGATCAAAACCAAAAGAAGAAGCACTCGTTTTCATCTTAATCACAGACCCATCTCTGCAAAATAAACAAAACCCTCTGAGAGTCAAAACCAAAATTCGAAAGAAAACACAATCGAATCAATTTCATCGTAATCTTCTTAAACCTGTTGTTGTTACTCGATCGAGTAAAGAAACGGGTAGGTGCAGATGAGAATTTAGGAAGAATCAAGAGAAAACATAGGGAAAATGCGAGAAAAATCCGAGAATCCATTTGGGTGAGAAAAAGACTTGTTGGAGGAGACGAAGACCAAGATGTATGTATTGTAATCACACTATTGTTTCTTTCTTCTTGACCCCAAGAAGGTCTTTCTTTCTTTTTTGATTTGATTTGTTTACCATAGTTTTGTGATTTAACAATTATGTCCCCCTTTGGTTTTGGAGTATATATGACGCCCACCGTATTTTGTCTCTGCCTTCGGTTTTTTTAATTAATTCCTCCCTTTGACTAACTTTTCGAGGTTATTCTATAATCTCTAAAAATTAATTACTCCATAAATTTAATATTTCAACAAATTAATATACTAATAAATTAATAATTTTCTAAATTTTTTATGACATTCCCACAACTTTTTCACAATTTGTTTTTTTTTTTCGCTTTTTTTCACTTTCACAATTTGTTTGGTTAGTGTTGTAGTAACACCACTAACCAAACACCCTTCATTTTATTCTAATTCAGATTCAGATCATAAGATTTCTAATCTCTATGTATTTAATGCTTTTTTTTTTGAAAATGCACCTTAATTTTATATAAAGCATCCTCTATATATTAAATAGAGTCAATTAAAAAGATTATAAATAAATTTATTTTTAAATTTAAATTACAGAAAGTTTATAAACTATTCATAAAATTATATATTAATTATGAATAAACTAAAATTAATATTATAAACTAGATTCAGACCCATACGTACGTGCAGAATTGATTTCAAAAACTAAGTTTACTGTAATGTATGCAATATATTATATACGTGCGAGGTAATACTTGTAAACGTATTTTTTTTAATCTTATTAACATTCATAATGTGAATTTGTACCAATTTAGTAATCGATTTGTTTTTAATTCAGTTTATACAAAGAGAATAATCAGATTTATTTTTGTTATAAGTAAACACAGCTACAACAACAACAACAACAACAAAAAAGAGAAAAAGGTGATATATCTATTTCGAGATAGAAAACATGTCTCGTCCCATATATATCTTGTTTTCTCGTTCATAACCATGGTTTAAATAATAATCTATCAATTTTAAATTGTATATTTTAGTCCAATAAATTAAAAAATATAGGTAAGAGATTTGGTATAGCGTTTATAACCCGAACTTATGTCAGTTGGGCATTTGGTACAAATTATTTCATATCTATTACAAATTATTATTAAGATTGTAATATTATAGATTAGATAATATATACCTGCAAAATAATATATTATAAATAATTACTTATTTTGTTTATTATCGGAAGCTTGCAAGTAACCCGAAAAACTGCGGGGTTCACTGGAAAATTAAATAAATCTTTCTCGCAAAATTCTATTTTGAATTTTAGTTGTCCAACCTAGGGATGTAAGTATGCATGTAGAGAGATTGTCCTATAAGAGAGATTGTTCTTCTTGAAACCCCCTTGGTTGTAGCCTTTGAATCCTCCTTGATTCTGCATGTAGCACAACTCAGCAAACTCAGTCTCCCCTTCTTGAACTTGAGCTTCTTCTTCACCAATGAAGTGAATGGACTTGGACTGGCTAAGAAGAATCTTGTCAAGTTTCTCATTGACCATCTTCAAGTCTTTCTTATATTTGTCCTCTTGATCAGTTGAGGAGCTCCTTATGGTCCTATCATAGTCCTCATTATAGTTGCCATCTGACTGAGCAAGATTCTCAACTAATTCCCAGCCTTCTTCCACATTCTTGTTGAGGAAGTTGCCATTAGAAGCTGTGTCAAGCAACATCCTTATCTTTGGAAGCACTCCTCTATACAAGGTACTCAAGAGTGACTCATTGCTGAAACCATGATGAGGACATTGAGTCTGATATCCTTTGAACCTCTCCCATGCCTCACAAAAGGTCTCATTGTTCCTTTGAGCAAACCCAGAAATTTCATTCCTCAATCTAGCTGTCCTAGCATTGGAGAAGAATTTGGCTAAGAAAGCCTTCTTGCAAGCATCCCATGTGGTTATTGCTCCAGTAGGAAGAGTCTTCTCCCAAAGGTGTGCCTTGTCTCCAAGTGAGAATGGAAAGAGCCTCAACTTGAAACCATCTTCACTCACTCCATTTATCTTGGTTAGACCACAGATTCTGTCAAACTCATCAAGGTGATCAAGTGGATCCTCCATTGGCAACCCATGAAACTTGTTGGCTTGAATCATGGAGATCAGTCCACTTTTGATCTCAAAGTTGTTGTTTGCTACAGTTGGAGGCACAATTCCAGCCCTTTGGTTGTGGGTGTTGGGTGCATCTCCAGCACCAATGTGCCTAGGTCTGTGCTCATGGTTAGCTTGTTGCTCCATGATCACTGAATCCTCTTGCTGAACTTGAACTACCCTTCTTCTCTGATTTCCCAACCCTTTGTGCAACTTGTGGATGTTGTCAATAGGCCTTTGAAGGTTGTCTTTCCCTTTAGACCTTGTGTGCATCAACAAACGCGAGTACAGACTCGAACAGGTTCACAATTGAGCTCAGGCTTGTCTGGGGGGTCAAGTCGACTAGGAGGTGGTGTCCAAATGTACACGGCTTCTGGCTCGATCAAGTGCTCGATCACTGCTCGGTCGAGTGGTGGTCGAGTTCTTGGTCGAGTGGTACCTGAAATGGAACTTCAACCCAGCAACAGAAGATTCAAGTGTATAAACGAACTTAATCTTAGACTAATATGGATCCTAAATGTCACAAAAACACACTCAAATGGACAACGGCGCCAAATTGAAACAAGAATATTTGTGTGGTGGTGAATGATGATGAATGTAAGCAATGGTGATATGAATGGAATGATGGATGGGTGTTTCAATTCTCCTTATACTATTGCAGTACAAGAGGTATCAATCCTAAATGAGTGTTTGTGAACAGTTAAGATGTGCATATGAATCTAAGTTAAGACAAATGTAAAGATTGCTTGTCACTAACAATCCTAAGATGGAAAATGTAAAATGCAGAAAATAAACTACAAGAACTAAGAACTAAATGCAAATGAAACAGAATGATTGAAACAGTAATGAAGCAAGAACAGAAATAGAAACTCCTACTAATGAACTAATGCAAGACAATCAATGAACTGAAAACCAAATGAATGCAACTGAAATGAAACAGGAATGAAACAGGACAATCACAAATCATAAACAAGAGTTCTGGGGATGAACTCGAGCAAGCACTCGACCGAGTGTAGGTCGAGTGAGAGGTCGAGTTGGCTAAATCCGGAAAACAAAGCAACACAATAAAAACAGAGCAATGCAAATACGAATCAATCAACAAGCAAGCAACAGGATTAAGACTTTAAAATCAATAAACAAAGAAGGTCCTGAGGATGGATTCATGGGATGAACTAATCATTGTGGTTATCTAACTTGGTCAACAAATCTCAAGCAAACTTTGAGCTAACCTCTAGACATATAAATCTAAGACAAGTTTCTCCCACTCTCATGGTCAAGAAACAATCAAACCTATGCAATTCTAGACTTGTTCTCACACAGTAAAGAATCTACACAAGCAGGCATTAAGCAATACATCTCAAACCAAACAAGACCTCTAATCTCTTAGCAAGCCTAATGGTAAGCTCTAGATCTAGCCTTATCTATGCTTCTTAAACATTGGTGTGATGCTAAGAAGCTTGAAATCAGATCCTAACCTCTCAGTTCAGGATCAGCCTTAAGAACATCTAGCCTAGAAGAGATCTACAACAATCAAGCTTGACCAAATCACATAAACCACAAGATCAATCCTTCCTAACCCATCCTCAAGATCCTAAGAAGACTACTCACAACAAGACATGATGAAACAAATCAAAAACCCAGAAAATATTGAAACTTGCATTATTAGAAAGATAAAACTGAGATCTTCAATATTAATCAAAGGATGAAACTCAAATTCTCAATATTAAGAAAGTTATTGAACCAACAATATTGAAGAATCTAAGAGTTTTCTTAAACAAGTACAAAATCTAATAAAATGCAAAAGGAATAATGCTAAAAAAGGTAAAAACTAGGTTTTTGGGAATATCTAAAAAGCTGGACACTTTGGTGGCTGCAGGTACAAGGTCTTATATAGTGGGGAAGTGGAAGCCCTAAAAATAGAAAAAGTCAAAGCAGTCAACGGCTCGGTCAACTCGACCTGTGCTCGGTCGAGCTAGGGGTCGAGCTGGCTTCTCACGTGCAATCTCCACTCGGTCGAGTCCTCCTCAGCACACGGTCGAGTGTCTGGTCGAGTGTGCGGTCGAGTTGGACTCCGGACCTTGTTGTTTCAGCCTTAACTCCCTTGTTTCCTCCTCATGATTGCTTCACATCTCTCCTCCATTGCTTCCATACTCCTTAAGCTCCAAAATCACCTGTTTATGCATGAAAAGATGCAAATGCAATGCAACTAAACTCTAATGCATGATCTGTCCTAAAGCTATGCAATAATGGTTAAAATGGATGGTAAAAGATACAAAAGATGTGAATATACTAAGGGAAAACAAGGTAAAATATATGAACATCAGTAATACACTTTTTTTTTTGCCGTCAAATATACGACATACCCTTTTTTATTGGAAGACAATAACAAAATTAGTTTCTTTTTTGTCATGTTAATAAGTTAGACTAAAAGATAAGCAGTATGAAGTAAGGCAAGAGAAAGCATATGCAAACACCCGCCATTCCAAAAAAAATAAGAGATTAGAATTTTAATCCTTTAACTTCTAATTTAAAAACTAATCATAATAGATTTGAATTAATACTAAATATCCATGACAAAACTTTAAAAACATGTTTTGGGACTCTTTCAGCATTTATTGTTTGATTCTCGAGATTTTCCTTATCAACCTGTTTTAGAAAAAATTCAGAAAACAATTTAACATGATTAGTGTATCTTAAGTTAGGCTAATCACATTTTTAAGCAAATGATATACAACGGCTAGCTGGCTAGCTATAAAAGTAGCATAAGAAAATGAAAAAATGTTTAACCAAACCTTGTGAACCTTACAGCTATCATGTCCAATGTAGATGGTATCATTTCAACATAGAGAATTGATTGAAAAAATCTTCCAACTATGATGATGATAGCATCTGCCATTGCCTCTTAAATCTGTAATTAAAGAGAAGACTTGCAAACAAAAAACATAATTCTTCTCAAATATTTTCCAATCGACTTTAACCAAAAACCTCTCTAATTGTTTGATATTTTTTTATCTGTACTCCATCCTGGAAATTGAGAAGTTGTGAACACACATATAGAAGATTAAAAAAAAAAATAGAATAAAATTCATTTCATCTATTAATGCTGTGTTTCTTTTTAAACTTAATTTTCTAATGTATTCTCACATCAACATCAGCGAGTATCATTTATCATTTCCAAGGTTTCTCTTGAAAAAATTGTATACTGCCTCCAACTGTATACAATTTTCACACATTATATTCCAAGTCATCTTAAAATGCTTGATGTTAGCAAGGTTTATGAAATCATTGTTTGCAGCCATTTTTTTTTGGAACGCTTACAATTGTAGACGGTTTGCAGTATTCGAGATGAGTTACACCTTCCTTTCGTCTCATGTATTTATAGTAGTAAGACATGTTTTAAGGAATATACCAATAATTGGTAAGTTGCTAAGATTTTGTGTATAAGAATATTTCGTAATCGTTTAAAATATGTTAACTATTCGAAATTATGTTTAATATTTTGTAATCGTTTAAAATATGTTAACTATCCGAAATTATGTTTAAATTGTCAAAGATGATATTTTATTAACGGATTTTTTTTAGGAAAGATATTCTAAGATTGTAATCTCCTAATCGTAACAATATAATTTGAATTGTTATATATTACATTAATGGTTGACGTACTAATTACGTGGGTAGATTTGTTTAGTGTTAATGGTATTTACGCTAATTACGTGCGAAGATTTTTTGTTACCACATTTGTTGTTTCCGATTTTTATGTGTTAATTCATTTAATATATGTTTGGCTACTACACTTAAATCCAATATGTTTGCTTCCGATTTTGTTGCCTAAACGTATCACACTATGATTTACCCCGTGGTACACCACGGGGCAATTGTTTTTTTTTTCCTTTTTCTAAATTGCTCTTCCACTATTTGTTTTCATACAATTGGCAAAGTTATATGTTGTAGTTTCAAAATAATTACATATGTAACTTGGATATATATACATTATATGTTTTTAGTATTTTTTAATCAAACTAACTATATATATATATTTATGAATTTGCTGAACTATATACATGTAGAGGTTTCCAAATATTTTAATTTATTTTATGTAAATTTGCTTAATATAATTTTTGGATTGCAGAAAGTAATTTAATGCAAATATGTTGCACAAATTAAATTAAAGACTCCCAGAACATAGCTTACCACCTGTAAATTTTAATATGTTAACATTTATTATAATAAGGGTAAGATATAGAAATATCCCCTTTTTAATAAAAGGGAAGTACACAACATAGTTTTTATAGACTTTCTATTTTTAATAAATGGTTACAAATGGTTAAAAATAGGTTATAGATTAATTCATATATTAATCGGTTACACCTAAATATTGGGTGCAACCTTAATTGGGAATATTCTAAATTGATAGTTGATATATTAATTGTAACAAATAAAATCATGGATATTCCAAACTGTATTTTTGGAAGATTTTAGTCCTATATCAAGTTGTTCCAAAGATCTTTAAACACAATATTACAAATTTACTTTCCACAGATTTTATTGATAAACCACAACGTTCAATAAAAATTAGGACCCGTGCTAGAGTACGGATTGAATTTTTTTTTTTATATTATAATTTTAAGACTTACATACTCTAGCACGGGTTAAATTTTTATATACTCTAGCACGAAAGCTGCTGGAAACACTCTAGCACGGGTGAAAAAATTTTATATACTCTAGCACGGATTAAAATTAACAATATAAGACTCACATAATAGATTTATATTCCATGAGTGATATTTACCATAAAAATTGTTTGCATGAATTGCATCCAAATAATATTATAAACAATTATATGTATAATATTTTAAAAATAATGAAATGTATTTCAACCCGTGCTGTAACACGGGTCCAAATCTAGTATAACCGTTAAAAATCTGCGACATATAAAGAAAGATAAGAATCAATAACCCCGTGCAACATATTTTCTTATGATTCTTATAGGATTTGATTTGATTTGTACTGCCAATTTTTTAGGAAAGAGTAATCACAATAATAAATTGTTACGATTGTATTAGATGTAAAATGCAAAATGTAATAAGTAGGTCTATTATTTTGGGAAGATCCGATATACCTAATCGGTTTAAAAGGTGAAAAAACCGACCCGTGAGAAAAAATGGGACAGAAAGTTGTACTCCAAATAAGGAAGATCCGATTTCCCAAATCTGTTAAAAATTTGAAAAAATCCCGACCCAGGTGACAAAAAGAAGGATACAAATTTGTACTCCAAAAATGTATAGATAGATATAATATTTTATGTTTGGTTCCACAATTTATCATTAATTATTTCTGTTTGGCTTCAAGGAATATACATATCCTTATTCTTATTTTAGTGGCATTTTATTGTAATAATTTCAAACTCTATGTCTACTTATTAAAAATACTTCCCTTTTAATAGTATAGATGTTTTTTTCTACTATTAGATAGCATAAAATTTACTTATGCATACAATAGATCCTTACATAGTTAATAAAATATCGATATCTCATACTTCCAATGTTATTAATTTACAAAGATTTTACTATAATTTGGATTACTTTTTAAGAGACTGAATCTTTGATTTGTTTGACAAAGAGTAATAGAGTAATCTACTACAGTATTTGTTTGTGTTCATTGGAAACCTATTTAGATTTATTGGTATATATGTCTATGAGATAGGGATTTTTTGTTTGTCCAACCACCAACATATTTATTTGATATATGACGCTTATATTTTTTCTTTGTCTCTTATTTTTCCTGGAGAAAAATGTGTATGATGCATCGAAAAACATAATATCTAGGCTCCTAACTTACGGTAATTGCATTACACGTCATTAGAAATAAATAGTTTCTAAGTGCTGCTTAACGTAACCACTACTATATCTGTACTATTAATTGGAGAGCACACATAGGAATAAAAAAAAAAACATAACATATATTTATGTTGCCAAATAAACCAACTTACTTACATAATTAAAAAAAAACCCCTTCCCTAAAACAATGGTAACAATTATTAAAGAAATAAATGATTAACTCTTTTTATAATTGATTATAACTATAAATACTTAGATTCCAGATCTAATCTTGGATATGGACATATAATTAATTTCGAAAATATGAAGTTTTCCAAAAAAAAATTCTAAATTAAATATTAAACATTTCTAGTTTTTTAAAAACAATTAGTCGTGTGCTATATTCGATTTAAAATATTCCAATACTTTAGGAAACTATATTAACTATAAATGATATATTTCCATATTTTATAAAACTATATTAATTACAAGTAATAAATTCAAATATTTGACATACCGTCACTATTAAAAAAACTACACCAATAAGATTACAAAATGACAATTTTAAATATTATAATAAAAATGTAATTATTTATATTAACAATTCCTTGAATTTTATATAGTTATTAAAATTTTATAAAATAATAAAAGATTTTCACAATTAATAAAACTTTTAATTTAACAAGATTTCCATAACAACTGTATCTAATTAATTTCGAGTAGTATATATGAAAATAACTTAACTTTAATTTAAACAGATGATTTATTGTAAGAAATCTTGAAATAAATCAGTAATTAGTTTACCAAATATTTAAAATTTAAGAATTATTTCTAAAACTAACCTTATATATTTACTGTCATCGGCTTAATAGGAATTGCAAAATCTAGACAATTAATTCATTATCCAAATCTAATCATCCATATAAATTCAAACATATTGTATATGCATTAACTAAAAAATAAATCTATAATATTAATTGGGGAGTACAAAGCAAAGATTTTTGGAAATAAACAGAAATATTCCATTAAATTCCTTTAGCAAAATCGATTATGTGTAAAAGTAAAATAAAATCAGAACAAGGGTAGTTAAGAGAAAAATTCGATACTTTAACTTGCCAGTTATAAAGTAATTCGGATCTAGAATAAGTGACTCAGATCTTGATAGGTGGGGGACGCAGATCCTATGTGTGTTAAGTCATCAGTTATAAAATCATTCGGATAAAAAATAAATAATTCAATGATAATGTTCAATGATGGTGAGTTCAATGATAATGTTGAAGATGACCTCAAGGCGGTCCAGGAACAAAGTGCTCCGCAGGTTCAGGAGGCCGAGTTTCAATTGGTTCAAGTAACCGAGCTTCAAATTGATCAGAAAACTGATATTCCGGATGATCCTAGTGGGGTTCAGCAAGATAACTCCTCTACTTCTAACCCGGTTGAGCTTGATGTAGGGGTGATTAATAGTTCTTTGGCTGCTTTTACTTTAGGGGAGAAAAGTGGTAATAAGAAGAGGATAATTAGTCCTTATGTTAGAAAAGGTGTTACCGGTTCTAGGTTAGCTACCTCGGTTTCGGCTTTGCCCGGGAAACGTTTACTTGCTAAGGCTTTGTCTAAACCTGCAGGTGATACTAACAAACAGAAGGTTTTGGGGAAACCGGGGACCTCTACAGTGGGCGGTAAGCCAACAGATGGTGGTCGTCTAGGCAAGAAAGAAAAAGGGATGGGGGCTCTCCCGAAACCGCCGGCTAGAACGTGAAGATCTTGAGCTGGAACTGTCAGGACATAGGGGTTGATCTGACAGAAAGTTATTTGGGAGATTTGTGGAAGAAACATCGACCAGACATTTTATTTTTATCAGAAACAAAGAAATGTTTTTCTTATTTACAAAAATTGCAGAATAAGTTTGGTTATAATAATTTGTATACTGTTGATCCCCGCGGGACTAGCGGTGGGCTTGCTTTATTTTTTATGGATGATATAAAACTCTCAGTTATTTATGATAATAATCGTATTATTGATACACAAGTAGGCCTGGGCATTCGGTTAACCATTCGGTTTCGGTTCGGTTGTATTCGGTTTCGGTTATTTTGGATATAGTAATATAGTAACCATTTGGATATTTTTGAAATTTCGGTTTAGTTCGGTTCGGTTTCTTTCGGTTCGGTTTCGGTTTGGTTATTTAAATAAATAACCATAACTAACATAAATTATATTAACATTAACCAAATAAACCAAATATAACCAAAACTAACCGAATATAACCAAAATTAACCAAATATACAATAACAAAAATACAAAAAAGGGAAAAATATGGATTCAATTTTACAAAATAGTATTTAACTTTGTAAATTCAAAATAATAACATTTACATATATTGATTATTTAAAATATTTAATTGTTTTGAATCTAGAAATAATTTATATTTTAAGTTTATTTTATAGTTTTGCATAATATTAAGTATATAATATTTGATATCTTCTAGGTTTTCGGATATTTCGGTTAACCATTTAATTGTCGGTTCGGTTCGGTTCGGTTCGGTTCGGTTTAGTTTTTTTCGGTTCGGTTTCGGTCGGTTATTTGGTTATCGGTTATTTTGCCCAGCCCTATACACAAGCATACATCGGTCAACAGTTGATTTTTATGTCCTTTGTTTACGGTGATCCTGTTCCACAGAACAGACAGGAAGTTTGGGATATGTTGATTGATATAGGGTCATTCCAAATTGATCCTTGGTTATTGATTGGTGATTTTAACAAATTAGTTGGGAATCATGAGAAGCAAGGGGGTGCTTTGCCTCATGTCTCTTCTTTTGTACCTTTTAATTCAATGTTTCGTCATTGTGGGATGCTTGAGTTTCCTTGTTATGGGGAATAATTATCCTGGAGGGGAAACCGGTGTAATAATCAAGTGGTCCGTTGTCGATTAGATCGAGCCGTGGGTAACGAGGATTGGCATGGATTATATCCGAATTCGAGGGTTGATTATTTGGAGATGATTGGTTCAGATCATAGTCCGATCTTGGCGACTTGTCTGAAGAGGGAGCGGCGACGACTTAGGCAATTTCGTTTTGATAAACGGTGGCTGGGTAAGGAAGGTATTGCAGGGGCAGTTGAGGCTGGGTGGAATCGTACAAGGAATTTTTGCATCTCTAGTTTTGTGGATAAGATAAGGAATTGCAGGAACTCAATTTCTTGGTGGCGAAAGAACAATATAAGCTCCGCTCCGGTGCTTATTTCTTCCTTAAAGGCGGCCCTACAAGAGGCTAAAATGGATGATTCAATTTCTCAAGGGGAAATCCGGGACATTGAAAGGAAATCAAAAGAGGCGTACCACGATGAAGAAATTTATTGGCAACAAAAAAGCAGGAAATTCTGGCTTAGGGTTGGAGATAAAAATACTAAATATTTTCATGCTTCCACTAAGCAACGGCGGGTGAGAAACAGGATTGTGGGTCTATTCGACATGGATAATGTCTGGACAGATTCACCCTCGGGTATGGAGCATATTGCTACCAAGTACTTTGATGATCTCTTTCAGAAGTCGGCTGGCAATGGGATTTCGGAGATGGTACAAGAGATTAATCCTCTAATCACGGAGAGTATGAATAGGGATCTTACTCGGGATATTTCTGAAGCGGAAGTCTGCAAAGCTCTCTTTGCGATGCACCCGGAGAAAACACCAGGTCCTGATGGCATGACTGCTTTATTCTTTCAACGATTTTGGTCCTCTTTAAAAGGGGATTTGGTGGCTTTAGTTCGGAATTTTTTCAGGAAGGATCGGTTTGATCCTCGATTAAACGAGACAAATATTTGTCTTATTCCTAAGGTTGACAGACCGCAGCGGATGGCGGAGTTCAGACCCATTAGTCTTTGTAATGTCAGTTATAAAATTATTTCTAAAGTATTATGTTTCCGGTTAAAAAGGTTATTACCTCTATTGGTCTCCGAAACTCAGTCGGCCTTTGTCTCTGGATGCTTAATAACCGATAATATTCTTGTTGCTCAGGAGATGTTCCATGGTCTAAATACCAATCAACGGTGTCAGACGGGGTTTCTGGCTTTCAAAACGGATATGAGTAAGGCATATGATCGAGTTGAGTGGGATTTTTTTAGGCGGTCTTGGTCAAATTCGGCTTTACCAGGAAATGGATTTCATGGATTATGTGGTGTGTTTCTTCTGTGTCTTACCAGGTTTTATTGAATGGGCAGCCCAGGGGCTGTATTCTCCCCCATAGGGGTCTACGTCAGGGGGACCCCCTGTCGCCGTATCTGTTCATTCTTTGTACGGAGGTCTTGATAGCAAACATTAAGAAAGCCGAACGGGAAGAAAAAATAACGGGTATCACGATTGCCCGTGATAGTCCTACCATTTCACATTTGTTGTTTGCTGATGATAGTCTGTTTTTCTGTAAAGCAGAGGCAACTGAATGTAGGAAAGTAATGGATATAATAGGAGATTATGGGAAAGCCTCAGGACAAGAGGTTAACCTGGCTAAATCTTCTATTATGTTTGGTAAAAAAGTCCCATCTGACTTACGATCTCAGTTAAAATTGGTTATTGGTATTTCTACAGAAGGCGGTATGGGTTCGTATTTGGGTATCCCGGAAAGTCTCCAGGGTTCGAAAACCAAGGTTTTTAGTTATGTTAAGGATCGGTTGGATGACCGAGTTAACGGTTGGTCTGCAAAGCTTTTGTCGAAGGGGGGTAAGGAGGTTATGATTAAATCAGTGGCAACTGCACTCCCTACTCATGTTATGTCGTGTTAGAAATTACCGCAGGAGTTGACTTCCAAATTAACGAGTGCTATTTCTAGTTTCTGGTGGAAGTCGAATGATAAAGCTCGGGGTATGCATTGGGTTGCATGGGATAAAATGTGTCAAGATAAGTGTGAAGGGGGTCTCAGATTCCGGGCTTTAGAATTTTTTAATGACGCTATGTTAGCAAAACAGTATTGGCATCTTATCCATTATCCGAATTCCTTAATGGCTCGGGTAATGCGCGGACGTTACTTTAGGAATAAACACCCTCTTTTGGCAAAGAAACCATATTCTCCTTCCTTTGCATGGCGGAGCATTTACTCAACTAAGGCACTAGTGGAACAAGGTGCGAGATGGGCAGTAGGTTCGGGCTGCGCTATCTCGGTGTGGCGTGATCCGTGGCTACCGGATATTCGCTCAAGACCAGCTAATGGTCGCGGTCGATTACTGCTTCCAAGTTTGATGGTTAATCACTTAATTAATCCATCTACAAAGGATTGGCACTTACCTATTCTAGAGGAATTTTTTGACCCGGAGGATATACCGATTATTCAGAGCATTGCGGTGAGTAAATTTAACAAACCAGACTCCTTAGTTTGGCATCATACCAAGTCCGGCAAGTATTCGGTGAAGTCCGGTTATTGGTTAGCAAGGGAATTGTTAAGGGAAGTGGAAATCGGACCTACATGTACGGCTCTTCGAGCCCAGGCGTGGAAGCTTGAGGTTCCCTCCAAAGTCCAATATTTCTTTTGGCAGGTTGCTTCTGGAACTCTTCCTGTATTGGAACGGCTAGCATATCGCGGTGTCCGATGTAATATTCTGTGTAAGCGGTGTGGCCTAGAACCGGAAACCATCAATCATGCTCTTTTCGAGTGTCCGCGGTCACAGAGGGTTTGGGAGTTGTCTCCTTTATCACTGGAAGCAGATGCTTTCCCATATGCATCAATCTATGCGAATCTGGATTTTATTTATTGAAGGGCGGCAGCGCAGCCCGGGATGTCAGCTATTTCTGGTCGACTCCCTTGGATCATGTGGTCGGTATGGAAAGATAGGAATAAAAAGGTTTTCCAGGGTCTGGAGGCAGATCCGACAGAAATTTTAAACTAGGCGATAAATGACAAATTATTGTGGGATGATGCTAAATCCTTTTCCGATAATTATTTAAATCCTCCGGATTCTGTGGAAGTTAGGGAGCCAACTATCCATTGTCAGATTGATGGTTCATGGAAATACTCGGATGCTCTACAGGGATTGGGGTGGTGGTTTTGCAATGGGGACGATGTGACAATTCTATTGGGAGCCTGGAGCCAAAGACGTGGTCTTACTCTCTTACATGCGGAGCTGCAAGCCTTGATCTGGGCCATGGAGTCATTGTTGGCGGCGAGAGTAGATTGTCAAGCTTTTCAGACGGATTGTGCAGAATTGATCGCAATGGTGCAGAAGCCCGAAGATTGGCCCGCCTTCTCGATTTTACTGGAGGACTTTTCTCTTCTCCGATCATCATTTCCATCCTTCACGCTGGACAGAATCCCTCGTGAGTCTAATGTGAGAGCAGATTGTTTAGCTCGGTTTTCAAGGATCTTAGTTTCAGAGATTTCTTTTGTAAACTCTTTTCCTCCGGTTTGGACAACCAATCTCGGAGTTATCTTCTAATTCATTAATGTTTGGTTGAAAAAAAAAAAATAATAAATAAATAAATAATTCAGTCGGATCTTCATTGATATTATCATGAAGATAAAAAACGTTGTGCAAGTAATATATTCTACCTAATTTATAGTAACTTATTCTAATTGATACAAATTCTTCCAAACTTTCAAATCATCGCAATCATTGATAACAATCACCATACACACCAATCACAAAATCCAGAATTGCCAATATGAAAAAGATTTGTTACTATCAAAAGTCAAAACCCTTAATAATTTTCTATAAAAGGGAGCTCTGGTAGAAGAACAATAATACCTCAAACTTTGCAAATAATCTCTCCGTCTCTGGCAGAAACAATAAAAATGGCTACTCCGTATGAGAAGATTTGGCGAAGTCTAGGGAAATTCTGTAAATCATAATTATTTAGCTTGGCATAAATCATCATAGATAATGCCTATTTACTTTGTGTGATTATATGTATGTAGCAAGGATTGAATCAAGAAAATGTGAAATGCTCTTGGGACCTTTGTGACCAAAAGAGTTTGGTTCGATTCTCAACTTTATATATTTAGTTCTATTAAAATATCTATTATGTTATTTTCTGCTTCAACAGATATAGTATCAAAGCCATTAGAAATTCTGGATATCGGAAAAACCTAATCAACAATGGTGATAGAAAAGTTGCTACAGTCGAATCGGAAGCCTTGCTTTGGGTGTGGATCATGAGCTTTGATCCGACTTTGAATACATTGTTTTGTTTATTCCATGCATGGACTTAAAAAACTATCTATAAAACAAGAATATAGACCTAAAAGAAATCCCGTAACATAATCAAATAAACAGTAAAAAATAAATAGCTTAGAATCTGAAATCAATTGTTAGAAATAATTCTCATATTTTTCAAGTGGCGTTCTCTTGGGAGATTGATTGACAAGGAAGACTGAAGAATCGCATCTTGACCTCTTCCTTTTAAAAACTTACAGTTTCTAATTTTTGGTAAAATTGTCCATATTGTATTTTTTTTAAAACCAATTTGTCGAGACTTTGTTCTTTTTCTTTCTCAGTTGTAAGAATACATTATTACACATATCAAACAAAACAACCATAAACGGATTTAGGAAAATAGAACCATTGGTTATTTTTTGATATATAGGTTCGGTTCGGTTCGAGTATCGTACAAAAAAAATTAATTAAATTTAAATCAATTTAGCTAAACTTTGACTTATCTAAGAAATAATTTTAGATATTTTGATTATTTTTGATATTTAGGTTTGAAACTAATTGAAATATTCAAAATTATAATTAAAATTTTGGGTAATTGAATTATATTAATGCTAAATATTATAAATAGTTTTTAATATATTTATATATTCGGGTTATGATGGATACCCAAACGGATACTCGTATTATCCAACCCTGACCCTAACCCGAACCCACAGATATTAGAAAATAAAAACCAATAGAGTTTTATAGGTAAATCCGTACCCAACCCGGGACGAGACGAGACGGGTTTTTTGTTAGTTCCAGTATGGGATGGGTTTTCTGTTAGTTCCGGTCTGGGACAGGTTTTCGGTTATTTCCGGTTTGGGATGAAACGGTTTGATAGTCCACAGGAAGGGAATAGACGTGTTTAAACTTTAAACATATCACCTTTCTCTTACTATTTTTTTTTAATTTGCCACTAATAATAATAAAAACAATCATATCATTTTTTTCTATACCGAATTAAAAACAAATCGACGAGTTTAGACCATGAATGTCAATAATATTTATATAAAATACGCTTACAACATAATCTAACACATACATAAAATATTGCAAATTTGATCGCAAACTTAGTTTTTGAAATCAACCCCGCATGTATGTGCGGGTCCAAACCTAGTCTATACTATTAATTGGGGAGTATAAATCAGAAATTTTTTTAAAATACATATATCATATATCCATGTTACGAAACAGGTCCAATTGCTTATATAATTAAAAATAAAAAATAAACAAGATATGGTAAACAAAAACTGTTAGTCCAAAATCTAATATTTATGGAAACAATAATTACGAAATTAATTATAAGATTAAGATTATCCGATATTTTTGGAAATGGTTTAAAGTAGTTACCATAAAAGCAAATTATTAAATTTGAAATTGTAGTTATAACGTAAATGGTTCTAGATTTTGAAATATTTCTAGAAATGTAATGTAATATCTGAATTTTTTTGTCAACAATTTAATATTTGCATATTATCTTTTATTTTAGATTTTCAAATTTTCTTAACAAAAAAAAACTATGATAATTAATTCATCTTAATACATATGGAAAAAACTATAAAAATATGAAAATCTTAGTATATACTATACTATTAAAGGGAAAATATTTTTAATTAAGTAGACATAGAGTTAGAGAATATTACATGTAATGCCATTAGATTAAGTCTTGAAAACGCGCGGATCTCGGATTGACCCGAAATATTTGTATTCGGATTGTGTATAATATGATTGAAAGAATTAGTTATAAATGCATATTCAAGCAGATTTTTTATAAAAAAAAATGAATTTAATCAATTTTGTTTAATATATAATGAAATAGCAATTTAATTCTACAGCCATATAAATAGAAACGATAATTACTCAATATCTTTGAAAGCTATTTAAAGTTTGCTTCCATAATAATCAAAGAATTAAAATCGAAAAATATATATATATATATATATATAAACATATTTGATTTGGTTTTATATTGTGAGATATTTACGGGAATAACAAATCAATTTAATACAATTAGATAAAATCAAATAATTATTTAGTTTAAATTTTGCAATATTTCCTAAACAAAATTTAAGTAACTAATCATGATTAGTATAGATAGAAAGAATTTGTAACACCCGCAAACCTTTTATTGGTATTTTGGTGAGGCAGTCGATCGATCGACACTAGTTGTAGTCGGTTTGGTCGGTTCGATTTTAATCGTCCGGTTTGCGTGGTTGGTTTAGGAAATCCCTAAAATCGAGTTGTAAAAGAGGGAAAACGACCTAGGGTCGTGTTTTTGTGTTATTTGGCCGCTTTTAGAGAAAAACAAAATAGAGAGTTGGTTCTTGAGCTTTTGAGAGAGATTGGTGAGATTCCTTGCTGTTCTTGGGAGATCTAAGGCTGGGAAGGTGCTAAAAGCTTGCTAGGAGTGAGGGAATTCGTTCTTATTGGTCAGAATCTTCTTGCAAAGAGGTGAGTGCATGACCATGGCTAATCTAAGCCTTTGATTCCCTTGTTCTTGCTTGTTATTGCTTGTTTGTGTGTTTTTCTTGCTGGGATTGGTTGATACAGGTTCCTACGGATGTAAAAGCTTGGGTTTTGAGTATTGGACGTTTTGGTGGTGATTTGGGAGCGAGATTCAACTCTCGACTTCGCGCGGATCGCAGTTGCAGAGGGAGTGTCGATCGACACCAGCAAGTTGGGCATCGATCGATATTGTGGAGTAGTGTCGGTCGACACCAAGGCCAGTGTCGGTCGACACTAGGCTGGTGTCGGTCGACACCTCCCTTCCAGCGAGACGATGTTTGATTTCCTGGTTTGTGTGTTTGTTTGATGCTTGTTTTGGAACTTTGGAATCATTGTTGCTTGTGTGTATAGCCCAGTAGATGGGAGGATTGCCTCACTGAGTGTTTATCAAATACTCATGCATCTCAATATGTGTTTGTGGTACAGGTAAAGGCAAAGTGTGATCGTGGAAACAAGGCGATGAAGAGGAGGATGTTCTAGTGGTTCGCTTGGTTGTCTGGCTCCTGTTAGGTTGCTAGAGTTGAGTCCTAGAACATTGTTTAGGATTGCTGGTTATTTGA